>NC_029780.3:119235554-119254695 GCF_000817695.3 Arachis duranensis | reverse complement strand
CAGCGGCAGCTCTAGTTTAGAAAAAAATTTGAATTAAAATCCTTTCAATTATCATTGTTACGAGGAATGAAAATAATTTTTGAAAGAATGAAAAAAATAAGAGAGAGTGATTAAAAAAGTTTTTTGGAAATTTTATATTTTATATTTTTTCAATTTTTTGTGTTGGTATCTTTTTAGATTCTTTTATTGTGGTTAAAATTAATTAATATATATATAATTTGAAAAAATAAAAAATTATAAAATATAATTTTTATAATTTATAAAAAATTATATCATAATTAATTAATTAGATAAGAAAATTTAAATTAAATTAACAGTTTAATTATAATAAATTAATTTATCTCATCTAATAATAATAAAATATGTTATAAAGGAATAACTTAAGATATACTTTCAAAAGAATTGAATAGAATTTATCCATATTGACACTCATAATTAGCCACTAAATTAGGTACTACTATTGCAAAAAAGTATTTGTGATTGAATTGAATAATATAATATATAAGATTATTTTAAGGGGGACAACTAGTTCTAACTGTAATTCTATATTTAACATTAGTGAACAAGTTGCATATAATAACTGCAGTGGAATATGAGGTGGCACTTTTGGATATGACAATTAGTATTGCGGTGCATATATATTGATATATATAGGTTGAAAATTCTTGGTGATAAGTATGGTGAATATATTTAATCAAATAAAATTTTGCAGTGTGCGTCTTTTTGTGTTTCCTATCGACCATGTATATACACACACACCTAACACAATTAATTACAAATTATATCATGTGGTATATCTCTTAATATTTGGATAGTGGAAGATAATATCAAAATTAAATTACTGAATATTCCTCCACAAACAATATTATTGCTCAAGGCTGCATCCACGATACTAAATAAACAATATTCCAATTCGTTATTATTTCGTTGATGTTGAAATAATAAATAATTAAATTAAAAATAAACGATACTAATTTTATTTTATTTTAGATCTTATAAAATATCACATAAATATTTATAAAATTATATATCATAAATTTTAATTTAAAATTTATTAATATAAAATTTGTTACTCTAATGTTTGATTTTATTTTAATTTAGATTTTTGAATTATTTTAAAAATTACAAAAAAATAAAATTTTATAGATATGAAGATTAAAACTTTTGTATATTTAGATTGAAAAAAGAATTCATTTTATAAATAATTAAAAAAAAAACTTGTGTTAAATTAATTTGAATATATTTTTCTACTAAATTGATAAGAAGAAGATAATAAAAAATAAAATAATAAAATATAAGACTAAAATTGAATACATCTAATTTATTTACATATATATTTTAATCGAATCTTTATTGCAACTTTACAATAACAATATTACAATGTTTATTTAATGAATTTAATGGATCATATAAGTGACAATAAAATACTGATATTATTTTTTTAAAATGATACATCTCTTCTCTACTTTATCATTTTAAAGATGATATTTAATATAAATTTTAATTTCAAATCATTTCAATTACTGTAGAGATTAAAATTAATACCCAACATTAATCCTATTAGAATTGCTCTAAAATACTAATTTGTTTCTCTCTCTTTCCTTTCTTTTTAAATAAATAAATGTTTATGATCACGGAAAATTAAGCCTATAAACAAGACTAAGCTTGCAAATCATTCATTTTCTTAGGTACTTAATCTGTTTAGATATTCATGATGATGATTTTATTATTTTAATTAAACATGTTCAACCAAGTCTCTAGCTAGGGTCACTACTTTTTTGTATCATCATAATTTAATTGAACAAATTATATATCCATGGCACTCATTTCATCATACTCGTTAATAAGTAATCTGCAAATGTAGAAATTAACCCTTACATTGGGTGCTTTAATAATATAAACCTTTAAAGAAAATTTTAGTAGTGATATGATGAAGTTTAATTTCACAATTAAATTAATTCACTTTTTTATTAATGTATAACTTTTTTATTAAAATGATGTATCCACATCCATGATATACCCAACCATCTAATTAATTTAAATAAATTCCATTATTATATAGGTTAATTTACAAAAAGATTATTCAGATCTGGGCCGGTGCTAATAATTATGCATGTAACAAGAAACTATAATATATATACCATTTATTAGATCGAGTTATCATTATATGCTAATACTCAGTTAATTATCATTATAGTATATATATAGCATTGAATTTTTGGCTTTGATATGGAAAATGAATGTATGGTCCTATAAATATAACTATACAATGAAATAATTAAATTCCATACAAAATATGTAGCTACGTACACAAACACAGAATCTCTTTATATCTAGTAATAACATTTCAGTTCACTAACAATCCAAATTAAATATTTAAAATGATGAATTTTACTTATAAGGCAAAATGATTTTATCAAATATTTCTCTTTAAATTAGGTCATATATGTATCCATCATACACACATGCATAACTTTCTGCTTCACGCTACTTTTGTTGAATATTTTTTCTCTAAATAAAGAAATCAGAAGTTGTGTTTCACTTTCTGCTCTTTCCAGACTCGAACCAATGAGTGAATGAAAACGTGACACTTTCAATAGATCTTGTCAAACTGCTTAATAATTAAGCACCAATGTCATTGAATTAAAAGATTATTATTATTATTAGTTTATATCTAAAAGGGAATAGTAAAGCATATGCTACAATTTCAAAGTACATATTGCCTCTCCATTCTACAATAGCTGAACATGTGTGAAGGTGGGTGATTAATTAAAGAAAAGCCTTTTTTGTCAACAATTAGAAAAATAAGATGAAATTTTGGGCCTTGTAAGAATGGTTTATTTTAACCCAAAAAATAAAACCTTCTGCACATTGCTGAATTAAGTCTTAGCCCATTCCATGACCCAAAATAAAAGTCTTGGCCCACCTTAAACCCAAGACAAAGAGAGAACCTCAATTGAACCATTGATACATGCAGCCGAGGCCTTGGATCAATGGCAGCATTACCTACTTGGTTTGATTGTGCATGCAGCAACTCATTGATTAGTAACACATTTAAATGAAGGTCAAATCTACAATAAATTAATTTTTAATTTATTAGATAGACAAAATAAAATTATCTACTTAATTGATCAATAAAACCTCATGTATATAACTTCCCTATTATCACAATAAAACCTTCTTAAGGCATTGGTTTTTGGTGAGAACTAAACTCTTCTAAATAATAATCATATCAAAATCCAAAAAATAATGAAATGCAATTGGCAAGTTTATATCAAATAGTCAATGTGTCCTCTCTTTGACTATCACATAAAATCATTTAATCTAACCTTATTATTATTAAAAAAAAATATGTGCTTAGCAATACATTTTAAGAATATAAATTATAAATATATAATAAAAAAAATATTTACTTAAACGTTGTTCACATTTTTTGATAAAAAAAAAAAAAAAATCCAAAATTATAAATAGATGAGGTTGATGCAGCTGTTCCATTATGTACCAAATCACATGTTCATTCATTCATTCTAACATTGGGATTGAAATCAAAGAAACGTTCAGAGCACAGATTCATCAACTGTAACAGCTGCAACATCTAACAACCACTGGATTCGTACTTTTAAACCCTAAACCTGATCGATTCCATGGTTGAACACTACAACAAGTACGATCCATCATTCACAAGAAATCAAATAATTAAACAAATAAATAAATAAACTTTGCGATTTAATTATTTATGTTTTCGGTTTTGGATTTTTTATTGCCGTGAAATTTGGGTGCGTAGGCTGGTGAAGCTGGTGGCGAGGGCTTTCTACGAAGATCTAACGAGCAAAGGTGATAATCAACCCAAAAGCGGAAGAAGTGATAACAGAGGAATCGCCGTTGTGATCCTCGACGCCCTCACCAGGTTATCCTTCTTCAGATTTCGATTTCTCTCCCTTTATTTTCACGCAATTGCAAACGGAATAAAAAAAATTGAAAATAAATAAATAAATGATCAAATTTCATTTGAAATTTTAGTGCATTGAGGTTAAAATACTTGTTAGTAGTGTTGAAGGTGATAAAATGATGAATTTGATTAATCTGCTAATGGTGTGGCTTGATCGAGACAAGTATTAAACCTATTATTATATAGGCTATTGAGCATAACTAACTGTTAGCTAATTTTTAACGGACTAACTAACTGTAACTCATTTCAGCTTGATTGTAACACTTAGTATGCCTGGATTTGATTTTGAGATTCAATAATGATATTGGTTGAATTACAGTGTTTGATTATACATAGTTGAAAGAGAACATGGGGGGAGGGGAATGGGGATATGTCTGTTTGTTTATTTAGTTTGCTTGAGTTATTTTATTCAGTTGGCCTTGTGTTAATTATTTTATCTAGACGGCAATGGGTTAGGGAAGAAGACTTGGCAAAGGACCTCAAATTGCATACGAAACAGCTTCGTCGAACTCTGCGGTTCTTTGAAGAAGAAAAGATAATAACCCGGTTTCACAGAAAAGAGGTGACTTTCGTGTTCAGTCCATGTATAGTTTGACTGCCATTTTGTGAATTGTTATCGGCTTATTAATGTTCGCCAACCAGATTGGCATGTTCTAAAGTCTGATATAAAGCTTGGTTGTATTAGTCAATGAGTTAAACAGGTCAACTGAGTAGATCAATCTGTTGGTGATGACACATTCCTTCAGTTAACAATTAATTGGATGATTTATTCTTAACTCATATAAATTGGAAGCTACAGAATGACACACTAATAGAAGGGAAATAAAAGGGGATATTGAATTTTAGTGCAGTATGATATTCTTCTCATTGCAACTCTATTCTTATGTTCTCTAGTTCCGTAATTAAAATTTAGTGAAATGGATAAGGCTGGGGTAAGGATTATTCAATAAAGTACAACAAATTTATGATGTTTATTCCTGTTATTTATGCAGGTATTTGCCACACCTTAGCACTAAAGATATTGCAAGTATTACATCTCAGTTATCTTAACCTGTTCGAGTTGTCACTGTAAATTCGGCATAATATTTTGCTCTGAAGATTTTGTAAAAGGATCTTATTCTCTTTTGGTTCTGTTTGATCTGTTAACTTGACCATGGATACGCAACAACAAATTCACATACTTCTCTGATTTTACGGACACATTAAATAAGGATATGCATGCTACTGCTAAGATTATTATGATATAAGTTTGTCATCATGCTGTAGCGTATATGTCATTCTAATCCTTTGTACAACTTTCTTTTTGGCTGTCTCTAAGATGTGAAGTTTCTTCATTCTTTTAAATTCAAATGTTTCAAAAATCATAACTGGTTATTTATCGTTTCCAATTTCTTTATTATGATGTGTGAGTTGTGGGTAAAATAGATATAGTCATGGTATAGTGTACCTGTTTTAAATGTGTGATTTCACCAGACAGCAAAAGGTGCAAAAATTTTTAGTGCTGCTGTAGCTGCTACAGTCGATGCTCAACATCCAACAAAAGAGGGAGAAGAAAAGGTCAAGCTGCACACACACTCTTATTGTTGTCTAGATTATGCACAGGTCCATCCCTTCTTGCATTTTCTTCTATAAATCTATTTTACTGAGTGTTTGTGTTTCATACATTGAAATTCTTAGTTGAGTCTCATTGCAGATATATGATGTGGTCAGATACAGACTGCATCGCATGAAGCATAAGCTGAAAGATGAATTGGATAACAAAAACACAGTTCAGGAATATATATGTACAACCTGTGGGAAAAGGTCTTAATAATTAATTTTAAAATCAATAATTTGTCATGGTTATTCAATTTGATGTATTCTTGTAACCTAATACTCTGGAATTTGAATTATTGTAGATACAATGCTTTGGATGCATTGCGGTTGATTTCATTTGAAGATGACGACTTCCATTGTGAAAGTTGTAATGGAAAACTTGAGATTGAAAGCGATAAGATTGCTGCTCAAGATGGGGGAGATGTTGATGAAAATGCAAGACGACGACGACGTGAAAAGTTAAAAGATATGCTTCAAAAATTGGAGGTTCTCATATTATTTATTTCTATTATTTGTTTCAAATGATGAATAATTTTTGTTTATAATTGTATTCTCGATGAAAACTATCTCATTTGTTTGCTACTTTCTAGAAATAAGAAACTTAAATAATGATGTTTGCCTATTTCCCTCTAGGAGCTAATTTGGGTCATAGCCAGCTTCTGTTTTTCATCTCATGTAAACTTTAGTAGCAGGAGGATATAAAAATAGACATTCTTTACCCTTTACAGGCATAAGGATCTCTTGAGATTATTGTGATGGAGAGAAATTATTAACCACATTAAAGTTGGAGAAGATCAAGAAAGAAAAGAAACCTGGAGACAGAACCCCCTATTTCCATTCTCTTTTGATGTTCTGGCCCTAATTAGGAGAGGATCAAAGGAATAAAATTGCTGCCAGTTTAAACTCGAAACTTGAGAACATCAGCATGGTGTCCAAAATTTATTGGGCAGACTTTCAAGTTTACTGGAGGACTGGAGGTCACTGAGTTTGACTAATAGCTATGCTTCTAAACTCAATGCCTCATTTTTGACAACCGTGTTTGATACGGTGCCCAAAATTTGCTAGACACAATTGCAAGTTTACCTGAGGTCACCCACTTTGCACGTTTGAACTCCATGATATTTGTTGGAGTGCATACAGCCTAAATGTTCTCATTGTTACTGAACCAGCATTTAATTTTCATGTGATGATTGTTGTACTTTATGTGAAAATGCAGTCGGAGCTCAAGCCTTTAACAGACCAACTCAATCGAGTAAAAGACTTGCCTGTCCCAGATTTTGGCAATCTTCAAGCATGGGAAGCTCGAGCTGCTGCTGCTGGGCGTGCAGCCGGTGGAGATGGTTCTGATAAATCTCAGCTTGGACCAATCCCTTACAGTGGAGATACAAAGGTTAGGGGTAGCCTTTTCTTTCCCTTTTGTTTTGGAGGATATGTTATCCTCTTCGTAGTTGAATATCCTCTCCTCACTATTCTTTTTATTTTTTTCCCTATTTTTTCAGGAAAATGAAAATTTTCCTTACTTTTAATTTGAGTAGTGTCATGTTATATAATCTGAAAGAGAGCATATGTATTATTGGCATACCATTGATGGCAAAGTGCCGAATACCCTCATAAATATTACATTGGAGTTTCTCAACCGTCCAAGACTCCCAAACAAATCACAAGACTCCAATTCTCTACTCTTTACCTTCTAATTTATACGAATCCCTGGCTCAGTGTCTCTATATCTACTGGTAAACTTCCCCTAAAAAAAGCCATCTACTATGCACCAAAGAGAGGCACAAAACTATCATGTACCAAATCAGAACTGGTGGCTAAGAATTCTTAAAATTGTCCTTACATATGTTTTCATGTGTATCGTGAACATGCTCTCCAACTTGGTGTTGTGTTTTGTTTTTTCTTTCTTTTAGTTTGCACTCCTGGTCAAATAGTTTTAATTTTTGGTTATTTTTCTGTGCAAAATTTGTGATGGAGCATATCTTCCATAAAAGCCTTAAACGCTAAGTTGTTTGTTATGAACGTGGACAGGTTGTGGTTGATTTCAATGGCTCCGAATTAAAAGGAGCTGTTAAGTCAGAAACTGAAAGTACCAGTTTAAAGGTTTTGCCACCATGGATGATTAGACAGGGAATGGTTCTTACAAAAGAACAGCGAGGAGAGGTGAAGCAGGAAACAAAAATGGATGGGACTTCAACATCCACAGCAACACAATACTCGGACGACAAAAAGTCATCAATTTTGCAAGAGGATAACAAGAATATACAGGCTCGTAGAATAATTCTTTATGTTCTGATACTTGTTACTTTCCTTGCTTCCCAAGTCATTCTAAAGTTTCATTCTAAAGTTTATGCTGACCCCCCTTTATCTGTGTATTATATAGGATGAGTATATCAAGGCTTATTATGCTGCTTTACTTAAGCAACAAGAAGAATGGCAAGATGCATCAAAAAATCAAGAACCAAATGCACCTGCAGCAGAGGATCCTTCTAGCAGTACTTCCAATCGTCAGGTTGGAGTCAAATCAAAACGCGAGGAAGACGAAGAAGATGATGGTACTGAGTGGGAGGATGCTCCATTTGGAGGTATATGTCGTCTTCTGAATCTGAGTAAATTGAAAGTTGGATACTTTTTTAAACCTGCATTTATATGTTAAACATGTTTTACATCAATTGTGTCCCTCATTCGTGCTTTGGTGTATATATGAAGGCATTGGAAATGGTTACAAGGTCAATGATTTGAATTTTAAATCTGACAAGGATCAACCGCAACCACAAGCAGATGCTAGTGATGATGACGATGATGTTGACTGGGAAGAAGGCTAATGAAGTTACATGGTTGGTTAAGTATGATGAAATGGCTTTTTCTGATATACAAGGAGAAGGTGCTCTTGTTCTTGAGCATAGAGCCATGCTGCTGTAAGTTATGCAGCTAAAAAACCCGGGTTAGCTGTTCATATTCTTTAGTTGCTGTGGTGCATTTTGCTTGGTGACGCTTCCCTGAACTTTTAAAGAGAAGATTTGGAGGGTTGGTTTTATAGCATCGGTTATCATAAATTTCTGTCTTCATATATTGGATGGGTCAACTCTACTTTGAAATTGTGTGTGAAACTTCATTTGGTTGTGTTGTAACCAACACAAAAACAGAACACCATTCTGGATTTTTTTTATTACATAAATAAAATAAATATAATAATTAACTATTCATGCAATGGGAGTATTTATATTTTTATATTATATTATATTTACATCTAGTTTATAAAAAAGGATAAAATTAAAAAATTATAAATTATAAAATTTATAATTGGATGGAGTATACCTACCGTTAAAATGGGTCAAGTTAACCTATTTATCTGTTTAAAGGAGCGAATTATTTTGAGTTAAACAGATGGTTGTATACAAAAAATGTGATTTTATTGTGTATGAATAATTCTAAGATAATCCAAAACATGGCTAAAAAAAATTTAAGTTCCTCCTTTGGGTTAAACAAGTGAATGTAGACTAAAAGTGTAATTTTATTGTGTATGAATAATTCTATGACCCAAAACATAATCAAAAAAGAGTAAAGTTTCTTTTATAAATGTTAGGCTAAAAGGATAAAATTCAAAAAGAAAATCCTAAGAAGTTAAATTTTTCTTTAAGTGGAAACTAAATTGATGAGATGGATTGGTGGATTTGAAATGTAGAGTGTCGTCTAGTTAGAAATGAACTAAACTAGATGTTCTTTTATTAATGTCACATGTCATGAGCACTCTTTTACTCAAACATCTCTTTGTTGCTACAAAACACTCAATAGTGTCAAAACTGCTACCTTAACTTGAAGATCACCTTCCTTCTTATATTCATAGTTAAAGAGACTTAAAATAATGAAAACACTCAAATTATTTGATAACAAGCATTGAGATAAAAGGAATAGGTTGAATATAACCTTATAACCATTAGATAATATACTCTCCTTTTAAAACAACCATTAGATAATATACTCTCCTTTTAAAACAACTTGAAATTATAAAAGGACTTTAACCTGCTTCTCTCAAAAAAGATTTTTCAAACTTGAGAGATCATCTCTATCCTTGTCTCTCTTCTAATTTTTTATTATTGTTTTTTCATTTTGTTCACCAAATTCAAACAAGAGAATTCATAAAATTAGCATTTTGGGTGTTCTAGTAGAACACCCGACAACAAGTTTAATTAACCCCTGTTCACTTTAAAAGAGTTCATTCATCATTCTATGACATTAGTAAAAGTTTCAATTCTTGTTTTCACCACTGTTCCTCATATTTAGTTCTTGTGTTGCTTATTTGCCACTAATAAAAGTGTTTTACTCACAAATTTATCTACCATTAATCTCTCATCTTAATCTTTCTTTACTTAATCTATTTCCACAAAACTATATCCGAATCAACGGGTTGACCCCGATTAACCCAAAAAAATAACGGATTAAATAGGCGTTTCATTTAAATATTTTTTCTAAAAAAAAATATGTTTAGCCAATATCTTTTCTTATTCGACGCAAAAACCTGACATATCAATAAACAAAACACTGTTTATTTAAGATTGACTTAAAAGTGATATTTTTACCCGTTTAAATCATTAAGTTGGTTATAAACGGTCTGAACTAAAAAAATCATAATCTATGACCAAAATGAATTTAAACGGATCAACTCATTTAATTCAGGAATCTAGTCGGATTTAAACGGGTCAAGATGACTCGTTTGACAGTCCTACCAGTCGGACAATTCAAATCACAATAGCTTAATCAGATTAAATTAAAAACTAAATTTAAATTGATACTATACATATTGCAATCGTTCAAATAAAATTTGATTAAATAAAAAATAAAATTTTTTTATTACAATTCAATTATAAACAATTATATTGATTTTACCTTTTAAATCAATCTAAATTGTATTATAAATACTCTCTTTTTAATTGTCCAACGATCTCATTGCATTGCAAACAAGATTCATGTAAACATAATTTTCTCATATTTCGTTTTCAAACAAAATAAGTAACAAAATTGGATTACTTATTTTTTTTATATTATAAAAGAGATATGTAATAATTTTGAGATAAGTAATGAAAATAAAAAAATATGTTAAGTATAAGTAAGAAATTTAATTTATTTAATTTTAAAATACTTATGTTGTGGTAATCAAAATAAATATATGTTTTTTTTTTAAACGTATCAAGCATTTAAGCTTGTCCCATAAAAATATTAATAAATCAGAAAAATGTATTTATCTTTTACAATTGTTTAAATTCATAATTTATAAAATATGAATATTTTTTCTCAAGATTAAGGCTGTCAAACGGGATAGTTCGGCCCATTTAAGACCGGTCCGTTAAGCCAATAGGTTAAATGGGCTGGCCTATTTAAGTCCGTTTTATTCGCAGCCAGCATTTTTTACCCCAGACCGTTTATGGTTAGTCCGATGGATTAAACGGGCCAGCCCGTTTATCATTTTATTTTATTTTTTGAAAAGTATTTTGACAAAAAAATACCACTTTTTCGTCAAAATTCATTAAAAAATAATATTTTTTTAGTTGATGGGTCGAATTTTCGGATCGGATCGAGAGAAATATTGGCTAAAAGTGCTACTTTTTTTTAAAAAATGTAAAAAAAATAAACGGGCCACCTATTTAACCCGCAGGCTAGCCCGTTTAACCTGTCATTTTTTTTCGGATTAATCGAGCTCAACCCGTTTAGCCCGAAATTTAAAAGGATTTAATTTTAGAGGCAAAATCTGCCCATTTAAATGGGTAAACAGACTGGTCCGATAGATTTAGCCCATTTCAACGGTCCTAGCCAAGACATTCATGTTTGCTTTTGTTTAAAGCCACACTAGATTCCAAGGGTTTCATTCTGTAATGTAAAATATAGTAGTTTTAATGTTATGAATTTCATAAGAACTTTAACTACATTTAAAAATTTCTAAAATATTTAATTAAGATGCAACTATTTTAAAATAAAATTCTTTAAACTACTAACACAATTAATATATTTTGTAATTTTAGTTGAAATAAAAGTAAATCACAAAAAATATATTCGAATAATTTTATTGTTGACAAAAATATACTAAAATTTTGTTATTAGTAAAAATGTCCTCAAATAGTTTAAAAAAGCTAAAAAAATATCTAACATTAAATATATATTCTCCAAAAATATTTTAGAAATTGAATTTTTATATGATTTTTTGTAAATATAATTAAAAAAATAAGATTTTTATCTTTAAAATTTAGTAATTTTTCACTAAATATATATTTTTTATTTTCTTGGTCAACAACTAATAAACTTTTTAAAAAATAAAAAAATATAGAAATCAAATTTTTATCCTATTTTGTGTGTATTTTTTAAACAATTATCTAAACATTTCTATAAAATTTTTAGATTAAATACATAAACAATTTATCAAATACAAAAATCGTTTGCCACTTAAAAAAGATAAATTCTTTTTACATATTTTTGTTACATTTTTAAATATTTTTATTACGTTTTTAAATTATTTAAAAATATTTTTATCAATAATAAAATTCAAATGGATTTTTATCAAATTTTTATCGAAGACAATTATTCGAATGCATTTTTTATACTTTACCCTTGAAATAATTAATTATTTGTTGACAAAATCTATAAATAACTTAATGAAACAAAATCTATAAATAACTTAATAAAAATAAACTTTTCATTAGTTTTTAAAATGTCATTTGTAGAATTATTTTATGAAAAATTTACACATTTTAATCCCCCCGTGTAGGTTTATATCTATTACAAAACTATATACTCTCACCTAAAGCTTCTAAAACGATGGACTGCGTTAACAAAACAAAAAATCTTATTCAGCAACTTATATATACAAGGCACTGTAACTTCCGAAGATCACCACCATTGACATTGAGGGGTCAAACTCCCCAAAAAATTCATCTGTTCTCTAACGCTTTGCATTCACGGAGGACAGTTTTTGCTTACTTGACTTGACTTCACTCTGTGACCAAGATGACTGCTTAAATCTACCAGCCAGTAAGCTAGAGGTTTCACCAGCACAAATTTTTCTTCTTTTAGACTCCAGCTCCAGTCTCCTCTTATCGGTCATGGAAGACGAAGACAATCCAGCGAAAATGGATGAAGCATTGATCAATGCCCTCTTGTCCCTCCTATTTTTGTCAAATTTACCCGAAAATTTCACTTTTGCTGCGGCAGCAGCATCTTCTTCTGAGGCTGGAAGCAGTCGTATGCCAAAGCCCCTTTTCCTGGAAGCAGCCTCTTCCTCAGCAACTCTTTTCTTTTGATTCTGAGAGCATGATGACAATATTATATCAATAGGAGAAATAAAACTATTAAAGGAGGAGATAAGGAATGAATAATAATAGGACAAATTTCATGAGCTATAACATACTCTAAGTCGGGCCCTGAGACTCTTATTCAGGGCATAGTCATCTGCATGTCTGGAATCAGATAGTCGCTGTAGACGCACAAGAACTGGTTCAGCTTCCTTCTTCTTTTTCAAGTCTTCTTCCTGGTGTTCAAGGCGGTAAAAGGGATCTGCAAGCTTCCCTTTCACTGTAATACAAAAATGTTAGTTAGCCAACATTTGCAATAGTGAAAAAGTAGCTACCCTAATTAGGCGAGTACATGTAAAACAACCACACTATCACAGGGTTTAGTAACACTGGCATGCAAAATAACACACATCAAGCTAGTTGGAGCAAATATATACCTTATTTAATAAAGAAAAAATCACAGCCAAGATTTGTCACAAATCCATACCTTCATCGGCAGGTAATTCAAAAGTTTCTGCATCCTCAACATCAAAATCCTCAGTTTTTTTCTGAGCACCACTGATGATAAGATACTCGCAATTTTTTGGATCAGTTTGGATGACAATCTCATGTTTACAGCATGCAGACTTCATGGTGAAGTTCCATATCTGAAGAAACACAGACACGCTTGTTAATTATTAATACATAAAGAAAAGAAGGTTGAACAGCTCGTAGAATGGATTTGCAGCATTACTTAAGCATACCTTTGTGGAATAATAATTTCCAACTTGCTTTTTCTCAGCATTGAATCGCACACCCTTCGCAATCATAGAATTGCATCCTCCACACCATATATTAAAAGGCATCTCAAACCTGAAGCAAATAGTTAGAAAACAGGAATTAAAACATAATAAAAAAATCGAGTAATTAACATTCCATCCCATGCTAGTCCAACTTAAGCCACATTGGGGAATGGATGCCAGCTTAACATAGAAACAAAACAACCTATTCACATGTAATATTACATTCAGCATATAAACAAATTAGAATATGATCATTTTTTAATTTAAGGAATTGTTACAGCATACTCATAAACCACAACATGTACCAATATATTAACTTGTATATTAGATTACTATAGACCTGAGATTCTGGTCTATGAACATTATAGGTACAAAACAGACAATAGCTTAAGGTGCTTATCATCCACATTCTTCCGATTCCCAGATTACAGCAATCATAGAGTAAAAGACTTACTGTTGGAGATCCCTCTTTCAATAAAGATTATTAATGTTAAAATGAATAATGAAAATATCATTGTTCCTGTTAAGCTATATTGATTATTACCTTATAATCAGAATACCCTGATCTATCTTCCTGGCTCTCTCTCTCAAGGCATGTTGACCATGGAACTTGTTCAGGGAACCCTGAAAAGAAAAACCATGATGTAAGAATCTTGCTACTAAATAATTATTGATTGTATAAGAGAACACAGTGTGTAGGAAAACATACCTGACTTGGGTCCCATTCAGGGGGATAGTAGAAGTTGTCAGCTCTAGCTGCTGCAAGGGAAGACTACAGAAATGCAAGCAATGAATATTAGTGTACCAGAAAATCAACTCATTTCTTTTTTTTTTTTAATTTCAAGGTTGTGATGAGGAGTAGGGGAAGAAGATAGAAAAAGAACAGGCAGGGACTATAAATTCACAGTAACCAGCTGCATTACATGCTATATAATGTAGCAAATGCTTTTCAACAAAGAAAAACAATGTAGAAAACAGAATACATGCAGTGGTGCTATTGAACAAAAAGCAAATATAAGTGATCAATAGTTTTAATTTGGTTTTGAGCTTTTGTCCACATGAATATTGAATAGCAGTTAACACTATCTCCTAGTAATTAGCTTGCAATAGAAGAATCAAAATCTATCAGAATGGCACAGTTCCACCAAGAGTATGGCTTGCATAGTTTTCAAAATACAAAGAACTGTAATCAACCTCACAGTTAAAATTTTACATAATAGAAGTTGGACAAGTACTCCAACAAAAGCCATCAAATACCAAGCTTTCACCCTAGATTTACTTTCGATTCCATATTCTTAAGTCGGTGTTCTATCGATTCTTCCTATAACACACAGCTTTTAACCCTAAAAAAGAAATCCCGTTAAATTTCTTCCTATCATCAGAAAGGCCAATACGAATTTTCACGATTTCCCCGAGCTCATTACAGCATAATTAAACAATCCAAAGCAACAATAACAAAATCAAACACCAATAGGGTTCATATTCATAAGTTACGATCGCGATTAAACTGAACAATACAACAAAGAGAAATAAAACAGGAAAAATCAAAGAAGCAGGCCCATACTAAACGGAAACCCTAATTGACATCATGCAATAAAAATAAAACTATATATATAAAGAGTCTCACCATTTTGATTTATTTGATTTACTGTCCTTCAAAATTCTCAGCTTCAGTCGTATTGTCACAGTTTGCGGTTGAAAATGGCGACGATGTTCTACGAAGATGTGTATGGGTGTTTGATAACGGGAAGAGGGTAAAGGGAAACGCGTGGTTAGGAATTTAGTTGAGTCTGGACAGGTTGATTTAATGTAGGAAAGGTTTGGATTAAAAAGATAAGCTGTGAATTAGGTTAACTATTTTTTTGGGCTAAGTTTTAGATTTTTTTTTGTAGGTATTAAATATCGGATCGAAACCCAGAAAAAAAAAATATGAATATTGAAATGACCAACATATATAAATGACTTACATGTATTTTATATTTGGGTTGGGTCGTATTTAATATTTACAGGTGATTAAATTCTAAATCATTAACAGACTAGATCTAGAAAATTCAGAAAAAGATATAATTCACTTGTCAAAAATTCAACTATAGTCAACTTCACGTGAAATTGATAATTAAAAATTAATAAATAAAAATTTAATCAAATCAATTAAATTATTTAATAATTTTCAACTAAAGTTTATTTTTTTCCTTCACTCTATCGAGTTTCTCCGAATACATGGTGGGGAAATATAGCCAACCTAAATTTGTGACATATATGAGAATAATTAGAGTGAACTACCAATTCGGTTTCTATCTAATTTTTAGAATAATAATGCAATCTCTCACAATAAAAACGATCCATTTTGGTTTCTATCTTATATTTCTGTGACACAACGTGATTCTTGTGGGTATTTTTTCGTCAACTCTGAAAGAAAAATGCTGACATATCAAGTTCAAAAATAGATAGAAGCTTAATTATCACAAGTGACACTTTGAATTGAAAACTCAAAGACATGGTGATTGCCACCAACGCTGCTAAACATCACCAAGAAATCCTTGCTCGTTCGCTGCATCTTCAACGTTAGCTCCATCTTCAACTTTTTTATTCTTCTTTAGTTTATTTAATTATTTTATCTCAGCTGTGAGTGAAACACCTTGGAGAACCCTTGTCTTTCTTTAATTTTGTTCGCTTATGTCTTTCGCTTTGGACAATATTTATTTTTTCCTCTTCTGATAAATAAAATAAATTGGATGTCTTTGGAAAAAAAAAGAAATCGGGAGTATAAGAGACTCCAAATCCTAATTATAATTATATATCACAGAATTATTATTTTTAAAATTATATTACTAATTTATTAATTGTGTTCCAATTTTTATGAATATTCTTTGTTTTCAACTACATTATTTTTTTATTTATATACTTAAAATTACATTGCAGACTATTCACTTATTTTCATAATAAATGATATTTTTAAATTTAAATAATTTATTAATTAGTTTGTAATTATTATACCCTATATTTAATAAATATTGAAAAAATATTAATATAATAATAAAAAATAATTCAAAAAGAATATTATTTAAAGAATAAAGACAAATAAATTTCTAATCAATTTAAATTTAGAGACAATTAGACTTTTGTCCATTTTTAAACTTGACACGTCAACATTTTTATTTAAAGTTGACGGAAAAATACTCATACAAATCGCATTGTATTACGAAAGTAGAAGATAGAAATTGAAGTAGATTATTTTTATTATAAGAAATCACATTATCATTCTAAAAAATGAATAAGACCAAATTAATAGTTCACTCGAACAATTATTAATGAAAACAATAAGCAAAAAAGAGAGAACAAATAAATGGGAGATAATGATAACCCCATTCAATTGTTTTCATCACTTTCTTGCAACAGTACCTTACCTTTATCAAATAGTCTCATATTATCTTAATATCTTCCATACATTGCTTTGCCGATAGAAAATAAGGATTGTAAATTCCCCACCCTTTTCATTTAGTTGCAATTCACTAAAAACCAGCACACATCTTTTCTTGCACCCAATCATCTCTTTCATTTTCTCTTTATTATTTTTTTTAATCCTTAGACATTTTTTATTAAATAAAAAATATTATACTCTTTAATAATTAAATAAATTTTAATTCTTCATTTATTATATTTTAATATTTAAATTTAAGATTTAAAATTGAGAATATTTTACTTTTTATTTATCTATTTATTTTTACTTTTAATAGCAAATTAATTTTCAAAGAGCACTGCACTATTTATATTTTTTGGAGCGCATAACATTTGCCATCATTTTTAGTCTAACTTAAAAAATAATAGAGATTAAGAGAAATCAATTGTATAAACTTTTTAAATATTCATTTATTAACTATTAAGTAACTCCGAATTTCACTTAAACTGATGGTGTTTAGGTCTTAATCCAACTCATAAACTCATAAAATTTAAGTGTTAAAGTATTTTTTTCCCTAAGCATATCTATGTACAAAATCATATATATAACTAAATTTATATTATTATTTTCTTTATTTGTAAGGAAGTTTCATTGGGGAAACTGGAAAGGGTCATATTCCTCACACTCGTTGGAAAACTATAAACCATAAAAAAGGTACTTACTATATTCTATAAGATCTCTCAAGTAATGAACATGTTTCATGTATCTTGCATCATCCAAAAATCTCTCTCTATCTTAGATTTAATTTCCATATTCATATTATATGCTCCATGCTTCCCCTTCTAACCCTTTGCCACCATGACCCTCAAAAATTCCCAACTACTTCACATTCTCATTTGGCTATCCCTAATATTCTTGCTCTTTCATCACTATTGCAATCTCAACAAGAAACAAATCATAGAGCCTACTAACCCTAAAAATCATCATGGAAGAAAAGTTCTTCTAGCTACCAAATTTGACTTCTCTCCTTTCTTCAACCACCATCATCGCCATAAACATCCTCCGCCCGACCCTTCAGACATACAGATTGATCCGCGCTATGGCGTCCAGAAGCGCCGTGTACCAACCGGTCCAAATCCATTACACCATTGATGAGATCATGAAGCCTCAAACCTAAGGGGGTTGGTGCATGAAAATATTAGAGGCAACAAAAATTTAATGGTTAGTAGTGGAAGCTTTGATATTAATATAACATGGGTGCATAATATATGCTACTAAATCCATTTTTGTTTTGTTAACTTTTTTTTTCTACTCATTTTCCATATTCCATATGGACTACTGCTTGTTGATATTGAAACCAGAAATTAGTTGAATTGACCTTATTGTATGATATGAATTATGATATGATATTATATTATATGTTATTAAGTTCATTAATTTATTTGTTTCCCAGTTACCAAAAAACAAAAAATTGAAAATTACCACACATTTTCAGGTTTTCAGTGCAATTTGTGTTATGGTGATTACCATGATTTATTTCATTTTTTTTTCTTATTTCGTCAATGTAATAATGATTCATGAAAGTAAGGACTAAGGAGGAAAGTAATAACTATGATTAATCTGAAGTGGAGCTGGTGGTTGATCTTGAAGAAACATGAGTAGCTGAGACGGCACGGCACATTTTTTTTTTTTTTTGAAGAGTTTATTTATTTTTGGTTGAAGCATAATAATGATATAAATATGATGAGTATGATTAGTGTAAAAGCATAGTTTTTTTGTTTTTTTTCATTTGAATTATTAATAAAAATACTATATGTCACTTGATCACGTGATCATTGCCCCGGTGGTTGCCAGATTAAAATGGACACTTGTAAGTATATATTGGTTTTTTAATTTCAACCTGCATTAACATTATAGAATCTATCTATCTATGCCAGAATTTCTTACTTCAAATGATGTTAATAACTTAATATATATGCATGCTTTAGTTAAGTAGGATTTTGAATTACTCATGAGTCATGAATAATGCCTTCCCTTTTTCCTTCTCTCTCTCTCTACCAACTCATATAAAAGCCTTTGGTTTTTATGTTGAAGTAGAGTGAAATCTGCGGGTAGAAAGATATATAAATTAATTATA
>NC_029780.3:119219439-119235415 GCF_000817695.3 Arachis duranensis | reverse complement strand
TTGAATAATAATAGATAAAATATTTTTTTAAATTTTTTATTTTTTTTTAAATATGATCGACTGATTCTTATGTGTTGTCATGTGTTTAAAAATGTTTATGTGGCATCATTAGCAACAATAAAATAACTAAAATTCATTGTATAATAAATTAGTATTAACTTTTATAGATTATAAATAGATAAATAGATTATTACTAAGTGAAGAAAACAGTAATGGCATGTTTGGTTTTATAATAATAACGTTTTGATCATAAAAGTTTTGAAATGAAAATAATAAGGTAGGTACCAAGTTTGTAATTGAAGGTTGAAGCACCAAACGATTATACTACAGTTTAGTTTAGTTTGGTAAATTTTTTATTTTTAAAAATAATTTATAAAAATTAGCTTAAGTTAGTTTTTTTAAAATTATAATATCTGTGTTTAGTAAATTAAGTTAAAAATAGTCTTTAATAAGCTAAAGCATTAACAAATATTAACAAGTGCGATTAATTTTTAAAATTTTAAAATACTATAATAGATATTAATGTAAAAATTAAATTTAGATATTAATTAATATATGAAATTATATTAGACTTTTTAATTTTAATAAGTACAAGTTAATTTTAAAAATTTTTTTCTTAAATACTTTTAAAAGTATCTCTAATTTTTTAAAGCTATCAACATAAGTACATAAACATTTTTTATCAAATATAAAATAAAGTATTTGTATATTTTATTCAATAAATACTTCTTTATAAAATTTTACCAAACTAAACCTATATCTGTTTCAATTATATTCTTGTTTTCACAAATCTATTTCTTTGCTTTTTTGTCTCAATAATTTCTTTCTATCTTTCCCCTAAATCCATTAATTCATCATTTAGAACATTATAATTTCACCGTTTCTTTTCGTTCTTTTTTGGCAACAATTATTACTAAGGCTATCGTCCTTTACAAGTCATCACAACCCACAATTGCTTCTTTCTCATTAATATGTATTTCATTTGTCTCTGTTTGTTTCTTACAATCCTTGATGCCATGAATAAATGCATCCTGAAATGATGGCACTTTAAAAATATGTCTAAAACGAGTATAATTGCAATAAAATTTTTTATAATATCAAAAAATTATATTAAAATGATATTTTAAACTCTAATATGAAAGTATAAAATAATTAAATTTTATTTTATATTATTTGATAAATAATTAGATTATTATCTTCAAAACTTGTTAACTAACTATTTTTGTTAAAAATATTATTATATAATATAATTTTTTCTCAAAATATTTGTGAAGTTTAATTTTTCAACTTTATTTGATATGTATAACGTGGATTTCACATAGCAAATTCATTTTTATAAATTTGTCTTATTTGTTGACTTTTTTCATATTAGTTATTACCATTAGAAAAAATAACTTTTATGCATGAATAAATGCTATGGTGTGACGGCTAATATAACTATAGAAACTAATATTTGTATTAGAAAAGATTTTGGGATCCAACATGGTTTTGATTAATAAATTAACTAACAATAATTAAACACTAAAAATATTTAAAATAAAAAATAATAAAAATATCCAAAATTTAAGTAAAAAATTTAAAAATAAAATAAGATAAAATTAATTTAAGGTATAGAATTTAAGATTTAAAATTTAAAATTTAGAATAAAAAATTTAGGGTTAAAATTTTAAATTTAAAGTTCGAATTTAGAGTTTAAAATTTAAAATTTAGAACTTAAGATTGCCAAAGAAAGGTCGGTGTGACAGCCAATATTAATTAATGATTAATTAAAGTTCGAGTGTTAGAAAAAAGAAAAAGAAGTGCAAAAGGATAAACGACTAATTTTTAAAAAAATTGTGACTATTTTAAATTTCACAAATATTTTGATAAAAAGTTAAATTATATAATAATATTTTTAACAAAAATATAGTTAGTTAGTAAGTTTTGAATATAATAATCTAACTATTTGTCGAATAATAATAAAATTTAATTATTTTATATTTTTATGTTGCGGTTTAAAATATTATTTTAATATAATTTTTTAATATTATAAATTTTTTATTACATAATAATTAATCTTAATAAATAAAAAATACTCATATTTTTATATTTATGTATTTAATATTTATTTATTTAAAAATAAAAGATTATGTTATCATTTAAAATATTGTATATTAAAATATATTTATTTATATACTAGAATATTCTGTATTTATTAAAATCTATCAATGTTCTTCTTTTATATTAGCTTTTGAATTTTATTTAATAAATCTGATGATTTATATAGATGTAGCACATATAATAGGCACAAAGTTGTTGTACTCATTTTAGACATACCCACACTTTAAGAATGCTAAATTATTTTCAAGAAAGTAAAAGTTGTAGTATTTTTCGAAAATTAACTTGCTATATATTAAAGGTTAAAAAAGATAAATAAAAAATAAAATATTTAAATTATAATCTTAAATATTAAATTTTAAATTTTAAACCTAAATTATTGAAAAAATATAATAAATAAAAAGTTAAAATTTATGTAATTAATAAAAAATGTAATATTCTTTATTAATAAAGAGCATTTAAAAATAAACCTTTAATTAAAAGTATTTTTTAAGTATGAAGAAAGAAAACAATCATATGTTAGAAGATTTTTATTCATACCCTGTCCCAAAATATAAGTCAAACCCAAATCAAGTCAAAAGGCTCAATCTAAAAAGATTGGCTCCTGCCATTTGTCCGACCTCCTTTAAGAGGTCAGAATCAACACAAGAAGGCAATTAACACTTATCCAAGTAAGTAACTGTCTCTTTATATCTCTCACTCACTTCTAGAAGAGAGATCCTAACAACCCTAAGATAAAGAGACGGTTATCCACCACTTATCCAATTGTGGTTATTGGCTCATCACCTATAAATACACTGACATCCCTCAGGTATACTTAAGTTCTAATACTCTAAATCTACTTAACCCTTTGCTAACTTAAGTATCGTAGTATCTTTCAAGTACCACCCCCACCTATCCAAACATGTACGTACAACTCGGACGGCGACTCCCAGACGTGAACAAGTCGGAGACCATCATCATCTAACATTTGGGCCTTCCATTCGAAGTCCAATCATCCGATTTCAGGTAATCCCCGAAACAATTTTATAGACTAATAAATCTATTTTGCACTTTCATATTAATTTATTGGTAATTAATGTATTTGGACTTAAGTTTTTTTTCTAAAGATAAATGTTATTTTATTAATATAAAATAAAGGTGTTTTCATAAAAAAGTACAAAAGAATTGAGTATTCCCATTTATCACCAACTGTGGCTGGAAGACTAATAGTTTAAGAAAGAGTAAAGTAAGAATAAAGAAAGTTAGCAGCATCCATCAGGTATGACTAATGAGTTCACGCACGGCTTCTTTCACTATCTCTGGTGCCAGGCTTATTACCTTCTCAAAAACATCGATTCCTCGCTTTCCAAGTGCTCCAGCACAGTGCCGCTATGAAGAGGGTCTTTTGTCTACCGTCGAATTGAGCCGCTACCCAGGATAAGGCTCGTTGCCACCAATTGAAAAATGTCTCTTCTTCTCTCATCCATAGGTCAGGGGTTATTAAGTTTAGCCTCCAGATTATTGAAGATAGGGACATTGGAACAAAACATAAGAAATTGATTCGCCCTTCAACATGCATCTTGGACAAGTGGCAGGGGTGGATGCAAATCGACTGTAAACTTATTGCAACATCAGAAGCTTTTCATGAAGACTCTTCCATAGAAAAACCTTAATTTTATGAGGTAATTTCAATTCCCAAATGCTATTCCATACTCTATTATTCTGTATGTTCTGGGGCCTCAATGAAGTAGGAGAATGAAAGAATCCATAAGCAATTTTGTATGCTGACCTAACTTCATATATACCAGATTTTGTCCAGTACCAATTAACTTCATCCTCCTCCTCTGTTGGTTTGATTGAAAAAATTTTATTCCATATATCAATTGGAAAAATTGACTCAATCAGATTTCTGTTCCAACTTCTATCAGGATTTAGTAGCGCACTAACGTAGTACACTTGCAGATTTGGTGGGATTGTGATTGCATCTTGAGGGACATTAAAGGGCAATGGTGGTGGGAGCCAGGGTCATCAAAGATGCAGACATTAGCACCAGAGCCTATTTTCCATAACAAGCCTTTTTCGATCACCTTGCCCCCTTCAAGAACACTTCTCCAGCCCCATGATGGTATGCTTCTTATCTCTGCATGTAAGAAATCTGTATATCTGAAATATTTAGCTTTGAGAATTCTTGATAGAGTAGAATTAGGGTATTTCATAAGACGCCAACATTGCTTGCCCAATAAGGCCAAATTTTGCGCCCTTAGGTCATTGATCCCCAACCCTCCATCTTTCTTCGTCTTGTCATTGTGTCCCATTTAATCCAAACCATTCTTCGTTCTGCGCCTTTTTGATCCCACCAAAATTGCGAGAGCATGCTATGAATCTCAGTTAACAGCATGTCCGGGAGCTTGAAACAAGAGAGTGTATAAATAGGAATCGCTTCCCCCCTCCCCCCTCCCGCTCTCAATAGCGTGTGTTTGCCACCCGAGGACAATAAACTTCTTTTCCAACCCATGATCCTCTTCTGAACTTTATCCTTGATAGCTCCAAAGGTTGCTTTCTTTGATTTTTAAACTATAGAGGGCAGCCCCCAAGTATTTGTCTTGTGCTCAGATATGTTTAATATTTAGTATCTGTGCAATTGCTAGTCTTGTGTTCTGAAGGGTGTTGTGACTGAAAAAGATGGCCGACTTATTCAAATTGACTTTTTGCCCACTGAAACCCTCGTAGATCTCTAGCAATTCTAGAATATTTTGGCTTGTGTTAGGTGAGCTCTTGCAAAAAAGAATTGAATCATCAACAAACAAAAGGTGATTAACTGTTTGGCATCTCTGATTAACTTGAACTCCTTGAATTAATCTGTTTTGCTCTGCCTTATATAGGAAGAAGGAAAATCCTTCTGCACAAAAAAGAAAGAGATATGGAGATAAGGGGTCACCCTGTCAGATGCTCCTATTTGGCCTAAAATAGTCAAAATGTTGACCTTCCACAATAACAGAGTAAGAAATAGTCGTTACCAATTCCTTAGTCCAGTTAATCCATTTAGCATCAAAGCCCAGCTTATCCATAATATACCATAAGAAATGTCATTCAACCCTATCATAAGCCTTGCTCATGTCTAGTTTAATAGCCATCTCATGCTCTGCCCTATTTCTCTTATTTTTCAAATAGTGCATACATTCGTAGGCAATTAGAATATTATCTGAAATGAGTCTACTTTTGAAAAACACACTCTGATTTGAGCTTATGATTTTATTCATAATACCTTGTAATCAGTGCACTATAACTTTAGAAATAATTTTATACATAACTGAGGACAAACTGATCGGTCGTACTTGAGTCATGTCACTGGCATCTGGCACCTTTGAAATCAAACAAATTTGAGTATGGTTGAAACTTTTTAGAATTCTGTCACGGTGAAAGAAACTTCTCACTGTCTTAAAAATGTCACCTCCAACTATATCCCAGAAAAAGTGAAAAAACTTAGCTGTAAATCCGTCATCACCAAGAGCACTCTGAGCATGAATACTAAATGTAGCTCTTTTAACCTCGTCCTTAGTTACCGGCTTTTGGAGCCTGCGGTTCATGGAAGATGTAACCTTAGGCTCCAAATCCTCTGAGTATGGATTCAGATAAGCCGAACAAGAAAAAGTAAAAATATCGCAAAAGTAGTCTTCAGCTACATTTACAATATCTTCCGATTTCGATGCAATCTCATTGTCCCTCCCAACTAATCTCCAAATTCTGTTCCTTCGCACCCTTGATTGAAATTTCTAATGAAAGAATCTGGTGTTTTGATCTCCTTCTTTTATCCACTTGACTCTAGATTTTTCTCGCCAATAGCTCTCTTCTTTCAAATATGCCAACTCTAGCTTCTCCTCTAAACTAGTAACCTCCTCTCTCCCACTGATTCCAGCCACCCGCAACTCCTTTAGTTTAGCTTGAAGGTCCTCAATTTCTTTTTGGGAGTTTGCTTTATGAGTTTTCTGCTATTGAACTAATCTATGTTTACAATTTATTAACTTTTGGGCCAAGAAGAACATAGCTAAGCCTACTATTTCCATTCTCCACACTTCACTGACAATTTTCTTGACATCCTCTTCTCCACACCAACGTTCCTGGTATTTAAAACGTCTTTTACTATACCAGTGTTCGGTTTCCATCAAGATAGGAGCATGATCTGAGCCTGACTCTGTGAGTCTGTGCACCACTGCATTCGGAAACTTCAGCTTCCATCCCATCCCAACTAAATAGCGGTCAAGCCTCTCCTTCACCAAATTCTCTTCTTGTCTTCGATTTGTTCATGTGAAAGGCCTCCCCACCATTCCAATATTCACTAATTTGTTGTTGTCAATAAAATTAGTAAATGTTACAATGGTGGTTGTTGATTTTTTGCCTCCACCCTCCTTTTCTACTTGGCTTGTTATAGCATTAAAATCGTCTGCTATTACCACCTTTCCTTCTAGGTGTTGACTCATTGTTGTAATGTCCTCAAACTGTAAGGATCGAATTTGTTTCGAACAACTCAAACGGACACTAATGAACGCCCATACCTCACTGCTTCCGAATTCCTTAATTTCGGCTACCACAAAGAATTCTCCACCGTTAATAATTTGAACATTGATGCTGTCCTTCCAAGTTAGCACAAGTCCTCCTACTACTCCTGCTGGGTTAATAATATGCCAGTTTTCGTAACCGCATACTCGAAGTTTTGCTTTCACCTGTCGAGATTGGTTTTTTGTTTCACTTATGAACACAATCTCGAGAGAGTGAGATTTATAGATCCCTTTTAGGTGTGAATTGTCAGGGGTCTCTCCAAACTCTGACAATTCCAAACTATAGTTCTCATGGCGCCTTGGGTGCCATTTGTATGGACTTAAGTTGTTTATATATAAAAGAGTAAACCACATGTAAAATTATATGAGAAAATTGTTTAATTATTAGATATATATTTAATTTTTTTAAGAAAATTTAAATGTCATATTTTGATATAATTTTTTACAAGTATGATTATAAGAATTAGATATTTTCATTATTAAAATTTGGTAATTTTATGTTAAATTATATTTTTTTTTGTAATGGCCAGACTTTTTTAAAAAAATAAAAGAAAGTCTAGATATCAAATTTTAATCTAATTTTTAATGTATTTTTTAAATAATTATTTAAATATTTAAAAACAAACTCTAATCAAATATAGAAATTATTTTTCAAATACAAGATTACTTTTTATTTATAAAAAACTTTGTTACTTTTATCAATTTTAAAAAGTTTTTAGAAACATTTTTATTGATTTGATCTTTTAAGAATATTTTGTCCGCACATAAATCTTCGAAGAAAATTTTTTTAGTTTATTCTGTTTAATTAGAATCACAACATAATAAATTACTAAAATATATTCCAAACTCAAAAATTGGTTATTGATTGAGGAGGATTAAAATCATCATTTTCACAAGATTTTGGAGATTGCGTCTTATATGGTTACCAGGTTCATGTGCTGATTTTGCCACCCACTCGCAACATTCATAAGAACTTGGAATTACATGCATGCACTTCTCGATATCTCATAAATGATCAGAAAAAGAAATTGAATATTTATTTAGAAAGAACCAAATTGTTCTTTATGCTTCCTCACAACCAAGAAAACCTTGAAATATGATAAGCATCTTATTTAATTACTTTCACAGTAGTGACAAATTATATATATTTAATTAATTTCACAGTGACAAAATATACAGTGGGATGCATTAGTAAAGTGGAAGAGACATTCCGATCTCAAGAAATACTCAAGTTCGATTATTTTATTTTATTATATAAAGTTGCATAAACTTTACATTTGAAGTTTCATCATTATATGAAATTTAATGATTATGATGGATTCATCTCAATGATACAAAAACCCAATCCTGATCTCCCTCTCAAAACGTCACAGCCATAATTTTGCATATATAATAGGATCGATGAAAAAAACATTTAGATATAAAAATAGTACGCGCTAAATACTAGAGATAAAATTAGAACTTGATTTATACATTGGGGCTAAAATAATAATTTATCTAAAAAAAATACAAAATTACAAATTAAAGGACTATATATTTACAGATCAATTTTTACACTCTGTTAGAGTATCTAATTAAAACAATTGAATGTTTTTATGGATGAAGCAATATCTATATCTATACATATGAAAATTTTAATTCATAATTATTTATGTTCGACATCACATGACTTATGTCTCCAACTAACCAACTACTAGTTCTAGAGGGAGGCTTTAAGAAAAAGAATATTAAGTGCTGTCTTATCTCATAAAGTACTTTTTATAAAAAGGGATTGCCGACTAACCTCAATTTAGCATATAAGAATAAATAACATATAAATATGTTGATTTAATCAGCAATATGTATTTCTTAAATTTGTCAACGTTACGTTGCATTATTTCTTATTCTTAAATTTAGATATAACAACACTTGCGATGGATCCACTGGCATTGTCAACATTTGATGGAGGCAATGTGCTTCATTTTGCAATTGCAATTCCCAACATAAATATTTACACAGAAAGAGACTCTCAAGTGTATATATGCAAATGAAATGTCACCTAAAGTTACTTATTATAAAGTTAAAAGTGTCACTATGAATTCATATGCCTCAACTCAAGTGCACACTATCTTCTATATTACGAAATCAAGCCAATAATAATTATAAAATTTTGTCTAAATAAATTACAGAGTTTACTAACGTCCACCCTGTTTGACAATTGACATTGAAACAAAGGCACAATATATGAATAAGATAGAAAGGAAATCTATATATGTGTCTGTCTCTTCTGAATCATTAAAAATAAAGAATTTGGATCATTTAAAGTTTGAATTTCACTTTAGAGAGCAAAGTGTGATCTCTCACCATTAATTTTATAGGTGGGACCAAGAATAAATATGAAAGAGAAACTATTCGAGGGTAGAAAATCATACTTTATTCTATAAAGTGAAATTCAAATTTTAGAGAATCCAAATCCAAAAATAAGTGTTTGAAGTTATTTAAGAATTTATTATAATATTTATATTTTATGTTTGAATAAAATATATTTTTTCTCTTTAAATATTTGAAAATGTTCAAAAATATCCTTATGTATGTTTAATTTGTTTTAATTTTATTCCTAATATTTTAAATATATTTTAATTATATCCTTAATTAAAATTAATACTATAATGCATAATTATTAGAACCGTATCAAATTACTATATCATTAAATGATTGGTTCAACCGATAAATCACAGATTGAACCAGTTAATCATAAAATAAAAGATAAAAAAATAATAATCATAAAAATAAAAAATATATTATAATTAATAATTTAAAAAAATTGTAAATGTTATTTAATTTTCTTTACGTAATATATTTAATAAAAAGATATCATTTATAAAAAATAATATTTTTTAGTTTAATTGGGTTTTACTGAATTTTACTAGATCAGTTTTAACCAATTTTGACAGGTTTTTATCAAGTTTGACTATATCTGATCGACTTAATTGTTTGATTAATTTAAATGATGATTCAATATAGATTGATAATTAAATGACCAGATTTTTGGTTCCACCAATCAAGTTGGACCAAATTTGATAAGTATCTCCTAATAAAAATTTTGGGGTGTTGATTATATGCTGACGTGACTTGTAAGTGACACATTAATGTAGAATTATTACATCATATCTTCTCTAAATTTAGACATCATTAAAACATATTAAAATGTCATAAGTAAAATTGAAAATCCAACGCTAAAAACAAAATTAAAATAAAATTTTAAAATAAAATTTTAAATGCAGAGCACAAAAAATAGGATTTACTATTTAGTAATTTTTTTAAATAAAAATCGTATTAATAACGCATCACTTTATTGAGACTCACCTTAATATAATAGTATTTTTATTAAAAATAGAAATTATTGTAAATATCACCTCTGTAAAAAATTATATAAAAATATGTTAATGTGGCAACAAATTACTTTTTTTCTTTTCATCGTTCATCTAATACATGTTTAGTATTATCTATTTGATATATATATGAGAGAGAGAGAGAGAGAGAGAGAGAGAGAGAGCATTTAATATCAATTTTCTGTCCAAAAAAGTTGAAGAGTAAGAATGACATATACACCGGTTTTCAGTGAAATTAAGAGGTATTACATATGATATGCTTGATTTGTAATGACTTTGGGGAAGGTGACTACATAATAAATTTTATAAAAATAAGGTAGCACTATGTGTTAATTATATGACATTATAACTTGAATCTCAAGAAAAATGAATGTACAGTTTTAACAAGTGAGAATCCTAAACGCAAGTGTTGGTGTTAAGAAATGAAGAAAATAGTTTCTCTTGTATAGAAATATGATCACCCTATGCTTATTTTTCTGTGCCTGCTTGGGAACGAATGTGGCTCCTTAGTTCTTCAAAAACCTTCATGCTTTCTGCATCAAAGCCTCCTGCAAACTGAAGAGAGTTCCACACAACTATTCAGTTCCTTGTTCCATGAATTTCAAATTTCTTCACATTACATATTTTATGTTTTAGCTACCTGATGTACACGGAAAGCGAATCGTACGCCTTGCAGAATCAAAAACTCTCTTATTGGTTCCTTCTCAGGGCCGGATAGCGTATCGAGTTCAGATGCTATGCATTTCATGTACTTCTTGGCAAGTTGCACAGAGGAAAGCTTGATCTGCAATGGAAGAGTTACCCAACCAAGCATTATGAAGGTTACAACTTACAACAGCAAACCAAGTAATGCACTAACTGCTGTGACAAGGAAATCTCGAAAATGTTGCATATTCATGACAGGCTCACAGGGCATGGTGCTACCACTAAATTGACTAGTAGCATTCTAAAAATTGCAAGCCTAACTGGTAGAAAGAGAACACGGCTACTAGGATCGAATTCTTTGCGCGAAATAAGAAAAAACAAACTGTTTGTGTCAGTTTAGAGGCATACCCTGCCAACAACACCTGAATCTAATAGCCAATTTACTGGGATTCCGAATTCCCTGTATCGTGAAATTGCCATCTCTCTTGTCCGCAAGAGTGCATACACGCTTTGCTCCACTCTGGAGATAAAAACAGAACATGGTCGAAGAAATAAGTTGATAAACAAACAAACAAACCAAGCATATTTCATGTTCAATACTGTGATTTGCAAAGTCTGAATTTACTGCATCAAACCAGATAACTGGAAGTCATTTATATTTCTTTGTGAGTGAGAGACATGCAAGATTGAATTTTCTCAAGAAAATATAAAGATTATTGATTTTCTATTCAAGTATGCAAAGTAATAGAAGAAGATGCATACTTTTCAAGCAATGAATACATTTTCTTCAAAGCAGCTTCACATGGAAGTTCAGGATCATTAGTGAAGGTGGAGACTCGCTTCTCCAATTTCATGAGATCCTGATATTCAAAAGCAGCCTCTCTCAGTGCATCTGTTTTTCCTTCAGGCCAATCGAAGTGCTTGAGAACTGCTCTTTCATCAACCTTACAGACAATTAAAATGGCGAATTAAGTGAACTAGTCATCATCGATAAATTAATGCTTTTTGGAGCATGTTTTCCTTTGATGGATGAGCAAAAACACTTTGAGGCTTACCAGGAAGGAAAGCTCCTCATCAAGCCAATTCACGAAGGCCACAAGATCTTCAATCTTAGAGAATGAGGCAGCTCGAACTTCAGTTGCCAAGAACATCACAAAATCTCCTTGTGTTTCTACATCAGCTTTCACCTGAATCGAACAAAAAAGTAAAATCTAAAATTTGTACAGACTAGTTGCCAAAATGAGAAAATAAGTGAAAACTTTAGCATACAGCTAACAGGAATGATGATCTATTCTCAATTTCCCCAATCATGTTGCTCCTTGCATCAGATGCATTAGTTGTTGACAAAACTAAAGATGAGGTATCCTTCTTTGCCTCCCGTTTCATCAATGTCTGATAAAATTCTACTAGCTCGGGAGCCCGGTGAACTTTGTCACCATCCATTGCACCTTTCGGCAGGCTTCCTGGGGGAGGAGGAGGCAGAGGCAATCCACCTGGTGGCAGTGGAGGAGGAGGTACAGGGGGACCATGGGGTACTTCATTAGATGGATTTGCATTAGCTCTAACAGGAGCACCATCGGATGATTTAGGAGGCGGACGAGGCACCCTAGGAGGCCTTTTCTCAATCTGTCCAAGTTTCATCTTGCTAATGTTTTGATTGTCAACATCCCTACCATTCTCAGAGAGATCATTTGGATTACCAGGGACATATGTCTTCCCCTTTATTTGTGTAAGTTTTGGTGGCAAAGATATAAGCCCTTCGCCTCCAGCCTTGGTTATGTTCATATTTGAGTCATCACTGAACTTCTTTATTCTTGCTTTTTCAGCCTTTTCCCTGATTTCTTTCTCCCTTGCTAAGGCCAATTTGTGGCGATCTTTATATGCAGGATATCTTTCGTCCAGTGAACCCTCAACCGATTTAGACATCAATTGGAATGAAGCTGAAACCGAATTTAAGGAGTCACTGGATGAAACATCCTCATGAATAACAGTAGGCTCCTGATCCTTCTGCCCAAAGGTAGTGATGGCTACATCATCACCAGCATTTCTTAGCATCAACGACTCCAATGTACCCCTAGGCCTATCACTCGCACTCCTCCTTCCTGGAGAGCCTCCTGAGAAAGATCGGGCAGGTGATATAAGAGTACTTGAATCATCTTTGCTTTTACCCCATTTTTTCAACTTTCGGATTAAGCTAGGCTTCTTGTTAAGATTACTATGTCTGCTGCTAGTAGAGCTCTCAATAGAGGTATTGTCAAGATCTTCACTTCCAGGTGAAGAGGAATGGGAAAAGGTGCTATCGAAATCTGTGTCAACTTGGCCACGTTCTGATCCGGCATATTCTAACAGTAGCTTCTTAGCCTTCTCTTGTGATTTTGGGCTAAGACTCTGGTTTAGATCACGGGCGGATAATTTTCCTAGAGGCGGAGGGTGATTCCTGAGTTCATATCTCAAGCATGCATTGACCCAACGGAGGTATACAAGTTCTTCAACTTCACTGAACCTATTCATCTGTAGTCCTTCGACTTGCTTTTGCAGATCTTCCTTCGCATGTGTCAGTCTACTGACCTCCTCTTTTGCCTTGGCTACCATTTCATTCTGTAGTTACAGACAAAACACATATTTATGTAGCTTTTGAAAAGAATTTTCTGCTGAATTAACCCCATTTGTCAACATACTCCAAAGCATTGTAGACAAATGCTAAATGTAAAAACTTATAACATGACACATTCAATTATTATATAATTATATAATGACTAGTGCAGTTCAATGTTTAATATTCATTCTTGTGATACACTGCAACTTTAGTAATTTCAATTATCAGTTATTGAGATAGACTCTGACCTCTGTAATATTGGATATTTCTGTAATTCTAGATTCAGCAGCATTTAGTTTAACGGTTAGTTCTCGCTTCTCATGTTGAAGTTCTATGTTTTCTCTCTTAAGCTCCGCAACTTCAACCTCCAAATCATTTGCAGCCTTCAATTTCTTTTGAATCTCAGCATCATTCTTAACAGCCTTTTCTTCTTTCGCTTGTAGACCAGAAACTTGTTGTTTAAGCAACAATAGCTGGCCTTTTGTCTGGTTAGCCTCAACCTGTATCTGCCTTTTCAACTCCTTGATCTTGCTTCTAGCCACCTCAAGTTCGTCCCTGGCTGAAGCTCGGTCTGCGAGCTCTTCTTGTAGCTTCTTCCTCTCTTCCAACAAGGAATCAATGGTTACATTAAGCATATCTATTTCCACCATCTTATTTTGTAACTGCCTTTGTAGATCTACAATGTTTGATTCCTGCTCCTTCAAACCATAGTACTCAAGCAATTCGCCTTCAAGTTTCACTTCCCTCTCCTCCAATTCCCTGACTAAATTCCTCATCCTTTCCAATTCACTAGCATCGTTTGCCTTTTCATTTTCATGAACCCGGTCTTTCTTTGCTTCATCAATCTCGTCAAACTCAACCTCCCCGGATAGAAAGCGTTCAAATTCAGGTAGAATATCATCTTCAAAATCATTATGCTGATTGATTATATTGCTAATTAACTTAACCTCCTCTTCTTGCTCCTCCTCCTCCTTCCTCTGCAACAATGTCAAATCATACCACAAAGTTCAGGAGAAAGTTCCTGTTTCACTATAGCCATAAAGCAAAATTTGCAAAAGAAATCCACATAACCATTAAAATAAAAAATCAATGTTCTAAAACTTGAGCCTAATATACTCACATTGTTCCGGTCAAGACCATTAGTAGAACAAGTGGTCTGTTCATGTTCCGTACCCCCTTTTTGATGTTCTCTAATCCTTGCTTGGCCATGTTCTGTGCCATATTGATAATGGAGTTTAACATAAAGACCAAGGTTATACTATAGGATTGAACATAATATGAAACAAGTAGAAAATCCTCTGTAGAATGATTAGTATGTATAATTATAAAATATTCTCAAACAAATAAACAGGTAAAACACTAAAACTCACAAAATACCTGATTTGGAGTTATTCAAATTCAGCTGCTGAATTTTAAAGGCTGCAATTGAAGCAGCTACTAGGAACCCTAACCTAACAATCATGAAGCTACAAGTGATAACAGTGTACTAACAATGCATTCATTAAAAGGGGGAACCCATTTCCAAAACCACCCTCCACCACCCATTTCACCCAACCTCCATAACTATCTTCTCAAAAGCCTCAAACCATTAGAACCCCAGAAAATTGAAGACCCTGAGAGGAACAAAGAATTCGCAACTCAGGCAGACGAGGACAAATGAGCAAGACCCAGATTTGGAAACTTGAACCTTGCAAGAAGATTCCTTGGAAATTTTCAAACTTTATATTCAGCTTACTTATACGGAGCTTTCAACATAGAGACAAAAAGGTAGCTATAAGAAAGAAAGAAATTGAATTTGTTGCTCAAGTTCGAGTCTTTGTGGAACAAGTGGCCAATTTTGGGCCAGAGATATTATCAATTTGAGAAAATTTAAAAACAGGAGTTGATCTACTATGGTTCTTGTCCCTTCCTTTCTTGTTTGGTTTCCCCCGTTAATGAAAATAAATATGATAATGATTTTGGTTGTTTGAATGTTAGATGAAAAAAAAAGGGAAAAAGGTAAGAATCTTTAGTTTTGTTTTTGCTGTTGCCGTTTTTTGCCGTTGGTCTTTACTCCTCACTTATTAAACGTTGGGAGGAGTAAGAACTTTTTAAACAACTTAAAATAATTCTATAATGAACAATTAGAATAAAAATGTGAAAAACTCAAATAAAAAAGATAATGGTAAGAGTAATTTACTTTTCCCACGTCTTGATTCTACTTGATGGCTGTATGATTGGATTTAGTTGTTTAAATCTTAATTTTAATATATTTCCTATATTTTTATTGTAGATATTGATTGTATGATTATTTTTTTTGTTTAAAGAATAGTTTTCTAATTGATTGAATTCACTTCTTCAAAATTTGAAGAAACTATATTTTATATATGAGATATATGTTTAAAAAAGTAAAAAATATTATGTAATTTAATAATTTTATATGTATTATTTTTTATTATATAATGAATTTATATCTTAATTGTTTAAAATCACTAATATTTTTTATTTAAATAATTTAATATCATACCTTCAAGTCTTTGTACTTTTTAAATTAGTTTTTATATAATAATTTTATTATTTATTTTAAAAAGATCATTGTTTTTTTTATATTAACATATTTAACATTTATATTATTATATTAATAATGACTGACGTAGTTATATTTTGGTAACACATTATGTACTTTAGATATTCTTTTTTTATAAAAAATACTCATTTTTTTTTTTAAATTTATGTTGTTAAAAGAAAAT
>NC_029780.3:119218118-119219328 GCF_000817695.3 Arachis duranensis | reverse complement strand
TAGTCTTAAGGGATTCACATAAAAAAAAAGCTATTGTAAATTCTTTTAAGAATTTAATTTTAGTATGTAAAATATTTTTGCGAGCAATTATGCATGCTAAAAAAATTGACATGTGACTAGTACATTAAATGACTTGGTTCTAGTGATGATCTCTTGTATCCTTTTCTTATTTTATTTTTTCTAAATCATTCTTCCTTTTAAATGTATTTAATGGATTTGATATCTTTATACTTTCAAGTATTAAATTCTCCCTCTAATATCATCCAATAAATTTGTCCGACAACCAAACAACAACAACTAAGCAAGATACCAAACTCGAGAAATACCAGAGAAATTTCCATAACTATATATCTTATCGAAAAAATTTTAAGTATACCAAGAATATCGATATTTCAATTGTTTTAACTATTGATTTAAATTAATATATATTATATATATATTTTTTATAATTCAGATTAATGGTTAAAACAACTAGATCACTGGTATTCCCAGTATACTTGAAACTCTTCCTATAGTTATATACATAAATGTCAAGGACATTTGACGTGATAATATACGAATATTAACTACGATTATCGTAGGGTATAGGACCCACAACTTTTTAATAGGTGGGATTTTTGTCCTCATTGTCCATTTGTCCTTGCATCTAACAGGTTTCTAAAAACACAAGAAATCCATAAAACACAAGAAAGGAGCATGCGTTCAGATTGAGTGATTCGATAGTTTTTTTTTTCACTGAATTTGTGCTTAATTAAAAGGGTCCACATAAAAATGTAGAATGGAATGTGCTGTATTTTTTTCAACCTATGTGGGTATGCTGCTTCCAAAACACAAATTCACTTGCAATGACCGTACAAGTGTTTCCCATAACTGTGTACTACATTTTAATCATAGTGGTCAGCAAATATCACACACCCCATGTTAGAATCTGCTACTTGCATAACAAAAACTGAAACTTGCATTTACAATGCAAACAAATAACAATACAACATAAGACATCCCTGAAATCGAAAACTTGCTATTCCTTACATGCATAAACAATACACCACGAGACACTAGTCTAAAATCTAAACTTCTGTTTCTTCCTGATCATGAACTAAAAACAAAATGAGTAGACACCTTTTCACCAAGACAGATTCCTTTGAGTAAAGAGATGGTAAGGAGAATGCGAGATGACAAGAAATGACTATCCTACTTATTCTGTGCCAAA
>NC_029780.3:119208299-119218104 GCF_000817695.3 Arachis duranensis | reverse complement strand
ATACATGAAGCATAGCCTCAAGAAACACTGCTTCAGTGGGTGGCTTGGCTTGGAGTATGATCCACATCGCCACCACAACTCAATGAACCGCTGGCTGTTGCTGCCACCTAAGGACGACTAGACATGCCGCGGCCCCTTCCTCTTCCTGCATAGCCATAACCGTAACCCCTTCCATAATAACCACCACCTCGAGAGCGTCCACCACGGCCTCCCCAGCCACCACGGTGCCTTGAAAAATCACCAAAAGTCTGCAACACAAAGTAGTCGAACAATTTGAACAATTTGAACATTGTCCATGGATATGAGGTCAAGACAAGATACACATTACCTCAGTATCAATCTTGATTTGTTCAGAATATCTAACCCTTCCATTTTGTGAATCATGATCAAGTGCATTACAAGAAAGCGTGTCGAAGAAATCATCCTTGTTATAAACAGGCTGTGGAAACAATTAAAAACAGTCATAAGACAACAAAATTAAGTTCTCGACATAATTGACAGCAATGAGCTACACACACAATCGTAAGAGAACTACCTTGGCGTCCGTTTTTGATGTATCACCGTTGTCTTCATATTGACTGTCATCTTCATCACTTGCGTCCTCGCCATCTCTATCTTTTGAATGGGACTTATTGCTTTTACCTAGATGACCCCATACTTCATCCTTTTTGAACTTCTCATTCATTGCCATGAAATCAAAGTCTTCAGTGAATTTTGCAACTGGGCGTGAACCCTGTAAAAAATTAATCCAAGATTACAATACCTGAAATGGATTGTTACACTAAGTTATCAATGTAAAAGAATCAAGTTAGTGAGAAAACAACAACAGGCAGAGTTACTCAAATAGCTTAACATCTGATAAAAAAAAAACTCCGACACAAGAAGAGTGTAAATTCTTAAACCAAAAGGTTAACTACCCTATTGCCCTGAAACACACATGAAACTAACTTGAAAATTGCAAAATCTTCTAACAAGTTGATAAAACTTAGAAGTGTTGAAGAGAGCATTACCCCAGTCCCTCTTCCTCTTCCACTTCCACGTCCCCTGTATCCGTAGCCATGTTGAGTATGCATAGGAGCTCCCCCAGGCTGAAGAAAGCACGACCATATGTCAAGAGAATTTTCTCCGATAAAAAACCAAGGTATGAAAAGGAATAGCTTAATGTGCTCAATTATTTTATAATTGCCACTATTAAGCCCAATTGACATGTGATATCAATTCATTAATTAAAGAGAGAGCAAGAGGAGTACCCTCTGATTAGGCCGCGATGTTACTGGCAGTGGCAGTATTGGTGGCTGAGCTTCAGCAGAAACTGGAACAGATGGCTCTGGAGGTAATGTTGATAATGCAGGAACCACCTCAACATCCTTATGAGTTTGTGAAGGCTGAGATGAAGATACTACAGTTGGTCCAGATTGCAACAATTGACCTGGTGTTACCAAAGGAGGGGCTGGTGCATCCATATGTATAGAATTTGATGATCCAACAAGTGCAGGAGCTAATGGGGATGCACTTTGATATGGCAAGCTTGAACCAGAAATTGCATTAGGTTTGTTGACTGGTGGTACTACAGCACCTATATCGGGAGCTCCATTGGTAAAAGGAGTCAACGATGGTCGGTTAGTGGTGACTGGGGCTGCTGGAAGCGAAACAGCAGCAATCTTGTTTGGAACTGATACTGTCAAAGATTCAGGTGCTAGAGTAGTAGAAGGAGCTGGAGGCAAAGTTGATGGCATATTAGATGGAAATACAGAAGTGGCTGTCACACTAGCAGAACTAGCACTCAGTGGGAGCAAAGTTGATGGGAGATTAGATGGAGGTATAGAAGTAGCTGTTACATTGGCAGAACTAGTACTCAATGGGAGCAAAGCTGATGGGAGTTCTGGCAAATTTGAAGGTGCAGCTGGCAAAGAAGGGCTATAATTAGGAAACTGCATTGGCTGCTGCATAGATGAAGGCATTGATAACCCAGGTGGTGGTCGAAGCAAAGATTGCTGTTGTAACTGAGGAAGCCCATTTGGAGCACCATAATATCCCTGCCAATACATTGGTGGCATAGCTAGTCCACCACCATTTGCATTTGGGGCATTTGGAGAAGCTCCCCATGATCCTATGTTCCCTCCAGGTTGATATAAAGGTAATGGTCCTTGATAATTTGATCCATGGAGTCCTAGCTGTGTGTTTTGAGAACTAAAATCTGTCAAAGATCCAGTTACTGGAGGTATATTTGTAGATGTGGTGGTGACTGGGCGAGGATACTGAGACTACAAGGCAATTTCACATGTTAGTATGTGATTTTAAATCGATGCGTTGCATATTCAAAAAGTTGCTTATCAACCTGAATAATAGCTGGATCAGCATTTATTGGTGGAGTAGGCTGGACAGGTGGAGAAGATTTAACCTGTAAATCCTGCAAAAAGTATTATAGGATGTTTCAGCCAATCTGGTTTAAATAAATCATTCAGAGTCCACATGCAGTAACATAAAGCAGATGTTGTGTAATAACATCGGAATATTCAATAAAATGACATAAGAAAATCCGGATCGGCTTCCTCCCTACTTCAATGTATACAAGATGTGATTTGCTGACAATTACTAGAAATAAACCTCTACATAAAATTGGGGATGAAGATAAATGCTAGAATATTTGCATCAATTACCCATTATTCCAATTCTTGTAGTATTAATTAGTCCTAGAGATAAAAATATCACATAATAACATGCAGTTCTTTCAAAAGAAAATTAACACAATAGACAACACCACATCAGCTATTCAACAAGGTAATAGTATTTGATCTGTATATGATACCTTGATGTCAGTCCCACGGAATAGTATATACTCGTACACCTTGTCACTTGGAGGAATCTGTGGACCATCTTTTTTCCTTCCTTCAGTTCCAAAAGATCGCACTGCACCACAAAACCCAAAGACTAAAGAATCAGTACACCAAAGCCGCTTTTGACGGTAAGACACCTATGAAGAAACCTTTGTCATTGTTTAATTACGCAAACAGAAATAATAGACTTCAACATTGAAAATGACATCCAATTTTATGCATTCGCAAGTTCATGACATCAACTAACACGCTCTTCATGTTCTTCATGAGCCAGATACATGTTATAATCAGCAAAACAAATTAATGCCTACTGCTGCCCTGACCATATGATGGGAATTTCAGAGGCTTTTACCATGACCAACACATAACTAAAGACTCACAAGTCACAATCATAATATTAAGTGGGGCACCAAACAAAAACACAAACCAAATGTCCAAAAGCCAAAGCATCGTCCAGTGAGAATGAAAATCGTAAGTCATAAAGAAAGCAAGACAACTTAGAAAACCAAAAAGCCAGATAGATTATCAAAAAGCCTTCAAACCACTGAAAACAATCTGAGATGTGGTAAAAACCTTTCAATTTCATTGTATAAATAGAAAAATGAAACCTCAATGGTAACAGAAAGTGGAAACCTTTTGAAAATCAGTTAGTGCTTACACCTTTTAAAGAAAAGAACCCTAAACAATCAGAAGTACAGAGCAATTTCTTCCCTCCAGAACAGATAATCATTTACAAAGCAGCATCACTAACCCTTTTATCGTTAGTAGCCATAATATAATCAATGATCAAACATACAATCACACTATAAACACTTACACATCAAAATTGCACGAAACAGCAAGAGAAGCACAATAATTCATAAAACTAAAACATAGACAAGTCACCACAAAGCTTTCAAACCAACTAAAAATACAATGACAAGAACCATATAACACCATACGAAGCTCAGATTCAAACTCAAGGTCAATCCACATGATAAAACCTTGCAATAAAAAAATCAACTCTTCATTGGAACACCCAAAAAAAAAAAGGAAATTCACACGAATTTCACTCAAAACAGATAAAACACGAATTTTCTTTTTACCATCATTTCAAAGATCTAAGACGCACATAACACCAAATTAAGCTGAAAATCGAAAGGGTTTTGAGAAAAAGTACCGTTTCGGAGGCCAATACTGGACTCATCGGTGTTGATATTGTAGAGAACACCTTCGTATCTGATCTCGCTCTTGGAGGTCAAGCTGATCAAGCAACCAATGTAGGAATCCGCGGCGGAACTCGAGCGAGAAGAGGCAGTATCGGAAGCCATAGCCTTAGCTTGCGAGGAAGAACAAAAACCATACACTGTGTTCCGCTGATTTTGTGACGGGAGAACGAATTTAGGGTTCGATCGGTTTTTGCTGGGTCTGAGAGAGATAGAGATTAGAGAGAGTGTGTAGGGGATAGGAAGTGAGAAAGCATTAACCAAAAAAGAAATTAACAATAAAAAAATTATTATAAATTAAAAAAAATATTTTTCAAAAAAAATTAATCGACTTTTAATTTTTGAAACACGATTTTTTTTATTTAGCATTTAGGATAAATTTATTGTACCTACTGGCGAACCTTGTTATTTTTATAAGGTTAGTCATGTACACCAGCAAATTTTTAGTTTTTATGTAAATTCGTCAGATTTTGGACAAACTTCTATTTCAGATAGAATTAAAACTCCTCTTTCGCAAAGAAAAATAAAGACAATCACCAAAAGATAAAAGAAAAATAAAGACAATACAAAAAACCTTTTTCTTCATTCAAAAGTATATCAATATCTTCAAGTCTTCACAAAAAAATAAATCTTTTTTATGATGGTGGTAGCTATAAATTTTAACTCCGATCCATTCTTTCCTTCATCTACAATAAAAACAATTATTTTTTATGGTCATTAAAATAAAATAAAATTATATTATATTATATATATATATATATGCATCACCTATTAATATTAAAGTAATAAATAAAAAAATGAAAAATTTATGTTTTATACTATAGCATTACGCAATTTAATATATGTTTTATAAAATTAAATTTATGCTTTATGACATATATATATGTATAAAAACAATTTGAAGAAATTTAATTCTATCTCGAAATAAAGTTCGTCGAAAGTGCGACAATTTTATGTAAAATTAGAAGTTTGCTAGTGGGTATGGCAAACTCATCTTAAATACCACAAAAAAATATTTAAAAAATTAAAGTTTGATTAATTTTCTTCGAGAAACAAAGTTTTTTTAAAATTTATAATAAAAAACAATTGAAATTTAAACAACTAATGAAAAGATTTTGATTCCAAAAGAAAAAAATTCTAAAATTATAACTTATTTTTAAATAAATTATTATAATAATAATTATTATTATTATAAATATTTTATAAACTTATAATTAAAATCAAATTTTTAGGATTTTTAATATTAAAATATTAAAAATAATTAGTATTTACCTTAATCAATTTGAATTTGTTGAGTAATCATCTTACTCGTTCGCTTAAACAACTATTAAGAGTTAGAATCTCGGTTTGTGTGTGTAGCAATCCATTGGCTAGCGGTAAACCCTTAATAAATGAAGCATCAATACGTGGTTAGATTTGGCAGAGTACCCGAATACGCAGGTACCCAACCCGTCCATATCCGGTTGGAGAGAGTAATAACTTGACCCAAGTCGGGGCAGATTTTGCTCAAGATATGGCATGGTCAAATTTAGGGTATACCCGCCCCAGATATATATATATAAACACTTTTTAGGAATTAAGATTTGCCTTACATCACAGATTTAGTGATTTACAGCGTCAGTTCATACTCTATAGCTATGCAACAGAAACCCAATCATCCTCACTTAAAGTCTTTTTCTTCTCTGCTTCTTCACAAAAAATCTCATAGCTCCCGTCATTGTCGTGGCTGAGCCCATCGGCGCCTACCTCTTCACAGCTCCCATCTTCCTTCACAGCTCATATCGCCATCGCTGTTTATCTCGTTACCGCTGTTGAATCCATTGCCACCTTTCTCCTACCGAGTCCTTTTTCTCTAGGTAAATTTCTCTCTCTCTCTCTCTTTCTCTCTCTCTCATTGTGAGTCTGTTAACTTCTCTTCTTCTTCTACAGACTCATCATTTGTCGCCGTCGCTATGAGCCCGGGCGTTGCCGTTGTAGTTTCATCTGAGTTTGTCACCGAATAAAATAAAATTGTTATTCAAGTTGGACCAGTTGGAAATAGGTATGCATGAGATTATTTTTGCATGTAATTTCTAAATTTTCTCATCCAAATTTGATTTATGTGATTGAGTATTTTAATATGGCGATTATCGTGGTCGCGTTGTGACACTAATGTGATAAAAGCTATGGTAATTTCATAACTAATATATGAGACAGACCAGATTATTAAAATAATCAGAGAAATAATATGCAGATGTGCGCATAGAATTTATAAGATGTGATTATCTTAGGAAAATATATATGTATAGCCCAAGTGGAAGATTGTTAGGAAATTATTATTTCTTAATATATTTATGGGCAATACATATATTAATTATAATCGTAAATTTAGTAATTTCACATTAAATGACTTATATAACGGTGATCTCATTTATTGTCGTTATTATTTTTTATTTGGATAAATGAGATTAAAACCATATAGTTGTATTAATTGAAATGAGATTATTATTATTAATGCCATATAAATATTAAAATTGTACTAATGTATTAATTGAAATACATTATTTGAATAAAAAGTTGCAAGAATTCTAAAATTTATTAACTTTAATTGCTTAAATTAGCATAAAATAAGAAAGAGATGATTAATCAGATTAAATAAATTAAAAAATATTTCTCAACAAAGCAAATGTCACAATAATTATATTACTAATTAAAAAAAATCAATTCAATCAATTCAAATTTCTATTTAAAATAGACAATTAAAGAACACCAATAAATAAAAATAAATGGGATATAATAACGAATAATTTTGGTAGTATAATTAATTAAATAAAATTATTATATATAATTTTATTTTTTACCTTATTATAATTTAAAAACTAATTTTAAATAGTCCTAATTTGTATTTTACAACATAATTAAAGCACAATTCATAATTTTTTATTTTGTAATTAATTAACATATTTTAAATTTTTTGGTTAAGTCTTCTATATTTTATGATTGATAAATTTTCTCTAGAAACACAAATTTGTGATGAATTATTATAATTATAATTAATTAAGAAAATAAAAAAATTATAAAAAATTAAATAAAAGATTCAAAAACAGAGTAAAAATTTATTTTGAAACTAAAAATTTGTCAAGTGTTCTAACAAATTTAAAAATTTGTATCTTATTATATAATTAATTTTGTTACTCACTTCAACTTCATTATCCCTTTGTATCCAAAAAAATATATAATATCACACTTATTTCAAAAAAATGAAACTCTTCAAATACACAGTATAATATATAATTTAAGAACAATAAGATAAAAAAAATATCTAGATTTTTATAATAGTATTTAAAATTTTCAATGATGATAATATAAAGTTTAAATCTACCAATTCTATATCTCAATTTAATAGTTACCCTTTGCACATCTTATTTAAATTTGAATTTTAAAATTTAATTTGTATTCCGGGGGTTACCTGAAACGTTGATTTGGGTTTGAACGTTAGGTCTAGATCCCTTTGTGTGGCAACGTCTGACTTATTGTACCGAGGTTCCGCCTGTCCGAGTTCCTCGTGAAGAGGTTGGGGTGGTACCTGAAAGAGACTCTGATACTTAAGTTAACAAGGGCTTCAAGCAGGTTTTTAATAGATTAGAACGTGAGTTATACCTGGGGGTGCGAGTATATTTATAGTAGAATTGCTAACCACCTTTATTGAAGTGATCTTATTTTTTCTGATAGATAAGCGCTCCCTTTTTCTTGGGAGTTTGTTAAGATTCACCTTCTAGATGAGGCCGAGATTCTAGGAAGCAGTTTGTGTGCACCGAATAAGTAGGGCTTTTGCCCTTTGGAGTCGGTTGTCCGACCTCTTCAAAGAGGTCGGACTTATCATGAGGTCCACCTTTTTTGTGGCTATTTAAGTGTTGTTGGGCCTGGCTTTTGTACATTGGGTCAGGGTATGAACAGTGCCCTTGCTTGAGTTCGTCTTTTTTTGAAGGTCATGCTCAAGCATCTCGTGGCCTCTGCTATGCACATCGGGTTTGGGCTCGTCGGTCTATCCAACGTGTTTAAAATTTTGAACGATGATGGGGTTTTAATGACAGACGATTAATGTGCGGTAGCTGTTCCTGGGGATCCGTGCTTACTTAAAGAGGTGTGAGAGAGTCATTTCTAATTTATTTCCCCTTATAAAGGGGACTTTCGATCTCTTCTTCTCCTTCCTTCATTGTTTTTTTGAAAGATCATTTTGAAAATACTTCTTTGAGTCCTTTCAATCCCCTTTGCTTCTTCAAGGCTTCGTTTCCTGGCTTCTTGAAGAATTTTTGTTTTGGCGTGAGGATTGTTCAAGTTTTTGCTGTTCTCAAGCGTGCTCTTCCTTTCTTTTCGTAGTCTTCTTTGAGGTTGGTTTTTCTTTTTTCCCTCAAATTCTCTTTTATGCTTTGTATGAGACTTGCTATTTTGCTGTTGCATTTTCCTTTTTAATGGAAATCTATTTTTACTTTTCTTGTGAGCTTGATGCGAAGCATTTATAGAAGTAGGAAACGTCTAAAACGATTTTGAAAGTCTTTCCTTTGTTTGAAAGGCTCTTCATTTGTTTTTGGTGTTGCTGCTGTCTTTTGTGTACTATGCTGCCCCTAATGATGTGCTCTTTGTACTTAATGTTGTATCGAAGGGGCACCATTTTGTTGCTGGTAGGAAAATATTTTTGAAAAGGCTGGATATATCTTGATTTAGCAGCTTTTGCCCGACTTCTTTTTTTTTTTTAAATTACGTCCGTCTTGTTTAGTGATAGCCTTCTTTTACTTTTCATTTGTAGGTATAGCGTGTATATCTCGCAAAGTTATCTTGAATATGTCGACTAAGGTTCCCCCTGCTCTTCGAGCTTGGGTAGATAGCACTGTTTTAGGTTGTGTCCTAGTTACTGACAAAGTATTGTGAGGCATTTCGTAGATACCATAGAATTTGTGAGAATAGGGAGGATGAGAGGAACTATGTTCTAGAACCACCCAATCCTGAGGAGAGAGTCTATTTTTCTCCTATAGTGGAGTCTGAACAACCTTTCTTTTATGCCTATCATTGCTTTTTTATCCAACTTGATGTCCGACTTCCTTTTACCGATTTTGAAATGGAGGTATTACGATCTTCTAACCTTGCCCCTTCTCAACTGCACCCGAACTCCTGGACTTTCATGAAAATGTTTTAGCTCTTGTGTAGAGAATTAGATGTTCAGCCTACTTTGAATGTTTTCTTTTATCTTTTTGTGGCCACCAAACCATATAGTTCCACCAAGAAGTCGAAGTGGATATCCTTCTGAGCTGTTCAAGGTCGGAAGGCTTTTTCCATCTTTAACGATTCTTTCCATGACTTTGAAAATTACTTTTTTAAAATCACGAGTGCTGTGGATGCCCAACCTTTCTTCCTGCCTGAGAACCAAGAGCCCCCCTTTCCCCTATACAGGCAAGATACCCTTAACATCGTTAGGCGTGATCTGATTGATTTAGATGATACAGAGAGGGGGGTTGTGGATTTGATTTTGGGAACTTGGGGCCAGGATCCCCATTTGGACATGAAAAGATACTTGGGAGATCCCAGCCTTCTGAAAGCCGACCTTGGTAGCCCCCCTTCATTTACTTGTTGAATTTTCACTTTCATTCTTGCCATTTTTTTTACGTTGCTTTGTTTTACTTTGAAGAGAGTATGGCTCCCAAGCCTTCCATGAAGTTTCTGAGAAACACCAAGAAGATAGTCGTGACCCGAAACCTTCAGTAGCAGAGAGAGGTCGGGGAGGGGTCG
>NC_029780.3:119177668-119208257 GCF_000817695.3 Arachis duranensis | reverse complement strand
CAGGTCCTCTGGCCCTCAAGTGGACATCCCGACTCCTTTGTCCTGACTTATATCTTCTGATTCTACTCCCTCTCCTACGGAGCCCACTCTGAAGAAGCAGAGGGTGGATGGGGAGGAGAGAATATATGACAAGAACTTCGATGCTCTTGCCTGGGCGGAAGAGAACCTCATTCCTTGTCACTTTGTAAGTATAGACGACATGGCAGTACAAAACCATATCCGTACCCTAGCACGTGGTGGACTTCAGACTGTGGGGTTTTGTGCCCAGCTGGCTAAAGAGCTAAGGGACTCTCCAATTCAAGTTACCACCAGCACCCTTGTAATAGCTCGGGAAGGTGTGGAGAGGCTGAGTGAAATTAAAAAGGAGCTGGAAAAGAAGCAGAAAACCCTGAAGGCCGGCTTTGAGAGAGCTCGGAAAAGAGCCACCAAGTCAGAGCAGTTGCCACCTTGGCCGAAGAAAAGGCCAAAAAGTACCAGGAGAGTTATACCCGAACTTTTGGGGAGAGGTTGGCTCGGGAGGAAGAGCTGGAGAGATTGAAGGATGAGCTCGCTGGCTTCCAGGAGTTAGCCGCTGCGGGCATGGATGAGATGTTTGAGAATTCGAAGGCCCATGTTAGGGTCCTGGCTCCCGACCTTGATCTCTCCTTGCTTAGTACTAACTGATGGTTTCAGTGGCTAAGAGAAGGGGGGGTTGAATCTTAGCCCCATTTTCTGATGTTAACACTTGCTGACCTTCAGAGAAGTCTTTTCTGTTTTTGCTCGTCAATGGACACGAGCAACTTTGTTTTGTCTCGTCCCTTGCCACGAGACTTTTCTTTTTGTCTCGTCACTTGGCACGAGATAATTCTGGTTTTTGCTCCTATGTAGTATAAAACAGAAATGGAGTAGAAAGGAGAAGAAGATTACACCAGATATATCCTGGTTCAGCTACTAAGTGCAGTGCAGCCTACATCAGTCTCCATCACAAACATGATGAAATTTCACTATAATCAATATGATTACAACTTGTAAAGTGCTAACCCAACTTACAAGGGGATTCCCACAGAATCATGATACACAACATAGATGAACAAAGGACCTCTAAGATATCTATGGCTTTTTCTTTTAATTTTGCACTCTCTACCTTTTTCCGCTCTATGGCTTTTTCATACAAACCTCACTTGTTTGCCTTTTTCCATGAGACTCAAGACATGACAAAATTAAACAGAAAAATACTTAAACAGAATATATTGAAGGAGAAGAGAAAACTGTTAGCTCAGGTAGCTCTGAGAACACTGTGCCTTGCACTCTCAAATTTTTCTCCTTGCTTCAAACAGTGGTTGTTCCCCCTTTTTAAAGAAGAGGAAAGCCTCCACACTTGAAGCCAAAACCGAACCAACTTCTTCCTCCTTCAACAAACACAGAACCGGTTCGGCCACTTAGAGAGAGAAGAGATAACCATGTAAAACCCAACATGCAATTACCTCTAGTCCTTTCTTGATCATCACCCTTCATCAATCCGGGCTCTCCATCCTTGGCTTGCTCTCCAAGATGGATTTCTGGCCCTTGATGCCTCATGATGATGATGACTTCATCTGCTTCAATCTCTGCCTTCAACCATCACTTCGCCACTCTAGCTACTCCCTGTGGTAGTTGAACAGAATCAAAGACAAGCCATGCTTCAAGAATCTCTCCTCTTGGCCGAATCTTCAACGTCCATTTTTGAGCATGTAAGGCTCAAGATAGCCTCACCAAATCTAACCACATTTGGTAAGTATCTTAGCCACATCTCACTTTTATTTTGGTGTGTTTTCTTGCCATCATTAGGTTGATGGTCTTGATGCATGTAGCTTCTTCCTTTTCTTTGTTGATGAGCACAGCGTCCATGGTTTACTGGACAAAGACCGAAGAAGGAAGAAGAAAGAGATGAGAGAGAATGAAAGAATCTGAAGAAAAGCAATGTAAAGTGGTTAAACACATTAATTTGAGAATAGCTTGCTTTTACTTCCCTTAGCTTAGAGTGGCGTGTTTGTCATAATAGCCATCAATCAAATCAGCTGAATTTCTCTCTCATGTTCCCCATGCATTAATTGACAATATAATAGATTTTGAAATCCATCACATGGTTAAAGGCTTGGTTCCGTTGGAAGCACTTTGCTTTCATTTTTCCTTGGTTTCGGACCAAGCTTGGAACCTTTTATCACTAATAGAATTTGGGCTTGTAACATTGAGATTAAAACTGGCCCATTTGATTAACATTTACTTTCCTGATAAAATTGATTTCGGATCAAGCATAGAGCACATAAGAAAGCATTTGTTTGGGCTTGCAACAATAATGTTTATTCTGGCCCATTTAATAATTCAGCCTCATATAGCAATGCTGATTTTTAATTTTGGGCTAGCAACATCTTTGTTTTCCGGCCCAAGGTAAAATCTGCACAACAAAATTATTAATTAAGCAAATATGAATTAAGACCAAATTAATAATTTTGTAATTTAATATTTTAATAATGTTTGTTCATCATCAAAATTTAATAAGAGTTTTCCAAACTCATCACTAACAATGTGGTGGAGGATGGGAAAATAGTCCCTGCCCCTGATTCTAATGAGGAGGGGCCTCTTCCCGACCCGAAGACTTCAGGTCCCCAAGTTTACCCGACCTCTTCTTCAGGGGCTCGATTTAAAGAAGTTGTGGTGGAAACCTCTTTCGCTACTCCTGAGGTAATTTTGGTCGTTCTGGTCTCTATGCTTCCTCTGGCTTCTTCGGCTGAAGGTGCAGATGTTGTGACCGGAGAGAAGCTTGGTCCCCTCATGGGTGAAAAGTCATGATCTCTTTTTTTATGTCAATCTTTTATGGTAACCCGGCATGTGGGTTTTCAACATTAGAACTTTTTAATAGCTAGTGGCTTTGTGAACACTTTACTTTTTCTTTTAGTTGCTCTTTCAACTTTTAAGTAATGTTCAGAATTTGTAATGCTTTTTTTAATTTCCTTAATTTCCTTTCTTGGCTCCGACTTCGTGTAGTCAGCTTCTTTTCAAGTTAGTTTCGCAACTCTGTTTTTTATCTGACTTGTTTGGAGATCATTTTGTAAGAGTTGCTTGTATAACTTCCTACATTAACTTGTACCTCGTCGCTTCATTTTGCTAACCACTTTAGGTCGGGCAATGATTTTTATGGTTTGTCAAGCTTAAATTAAGGCGTTTGAAATAGGAAACTTTGAAAAAAGATAAATAGATTAGAAATTTTATTAATGTGTAAAATTCTTTTACAGAGATAGTTACTAAAGGCTTAAGTGTCTCTAGCCCTTGTCTTGGTACCTCATTAAAAAACCCTTTTCATTGGGAAAAAGAGTGCACCTTAGTTCAAGGCTTCTAGCTATAATATCTTTTCAGGTTACAAACGTGCCAGGACCTCGAGAGCTCCTGCCCTTGGAGGTCGAATACCTTATAATAACATTTGCCTAGGACCTCAGTTATCTTATAAGGTCCTTTCCAGTTTGCAGCCAACTTTTCTTTGTCCGACTGATGCGTCCCGATATCATTTCGGATCAGGATGAGGTCGTTGGTGACAAATCTTCTTTTGATCACCCTTTGGTTGTATCTTAGAGCCATCCTATGCTTCAAGGCTTCCCCTCTAATCCGAGCTCTTTCTCGGACTTCTAGGTAGAGGTTGAGTTCTTCGGTTTGCGCTTGGGGGTTGACTCCTTCGTTGTAGAATATGACCCTAGGTGTTTCTTCATCTATTTCTATGAGAATCATTGCCTCCATTTTGTAAGCAAGTCAGAAGGGTGATTCTCTCGTTGTGGAGTGTGGGGTGGTCCACTATGCCCACAACACTTGAGGGAGTTTGTTAGCTCAAGTTCCTTTTGCATTTTGTACTCGGCGTTTTAGCCCAACCAGTATGATTTTGTTTGCTGCTTCGACTTGTCCATTAGTCTGAAGGTGCTCTATCGAAGTGAACTAGTGCTTACTCTTTAGGTCGATCACCAAGTTTCTGAAACTTGAGTCGGTAAATTATCAATATATTTAAAAATTGCCTCTATGTGACATTCACATAATATTTATACCTAACACGTCCAGATATTATCGATTATAAAGATTTTTTAGACCAACTTATCAAATTGTTAAAGATTGGTTAGAGTTTTTTGAATTATGAAAAAATATTGTCCTTTAAACAAATAGATAAAAAACAAAAAAATTATTCTAATAATAGAAAATAATAATATCATTCTATTTGAATATTATATTATTTTTTTATAAATTCATACAAAATAGGCTTGCCAATTCATGGCACTTGTCATGTAGGTGCATTTTATAATTTTTTTAAATATCAATTAAATAAATCAAGTATTGCGCTAAGTATGGCTATTTTTTTTTTAAATTATAGTAATGTTTCTTTTTGAAAAGTTATTGTGCTAAGTTTGTTAACAGATTATCTATTCATACATTTAAATGTTTTTGTTTTTTTTTTCATCGCGATTTCGTTTTTAATACGCTTTTAGTTTATCAATTTTTTTTCTTTAAATGATGATGTAATTAGTATTAGCATTTAAGAATAATTAGTATTAGTATTTGTTTTCGAAAACTATAATTGAAATTAGAAAATTGAGATACAGTGATTAGAGATTAAAACTAAAATTTTAGTGTGAGGATACAAAATTTCAAATTTTTTAATACTTCTAAAAAATAAGAACACAAGAGACTAAAATTTTAAAAAACAAAGACTAAAATTTTAATAACATTTATTTTCAAAAATATCTTTATTTAACTTTTTAAATTACAAATCTACTCATCAATTTTTATATTTATCTTAAACTAAATATAATACTAGGACATAACTTAGTCGAATATATTTTACATTGAAATAATATAAATACTGTCTTTGTCTTCCAGTCCTCTCAATTTCAGTCTCCCTCCAAACGCAATCTTAAAGACACATGTTAAGATTATAAATTAATAAAATTCAAGTTTTTAATGCATTTATTTTATATTTACTAGAAAACTTACAATTTTTTATTAATAGTAGTCTTATTATATGTCCTAAGAGCACATATTAACTAAATCCAAATTATAATTAAAAAACACTAATTACTCATTTAAAGATGTAGAAGATAATAAGTAGAAATTATTAGAAATACTCTCCAGATTTAAAAAATAAAGAATAAAATATTATTTTAGTTATTTATATTTGGACTAAATCTTAATTTGGTCCTTAATGTTTTAAACGTCATATTTTAGTCCCAAAAATTTAAATGGGTGTAATATTGTCCTATAGTTAAATTTGACACGAACAATAAACATGTTTAAGAGCCAATACAATGTTCATATCAATACTAAAGAAAATCGACCAACCAATGATCACTAATGTAAAAACTTTTTCATTAATTATTCGAGTTAAATTTAACGGTAAAACAACATTTAATATGTTTAGAACTTTTTAAGATTAAAATAGAATGTTTAAAATAGTTGAAACTAAATTAGAATTTGATCTGAACTACCCAAATACTACTCTATCCAAAAAATAAAAACAATTAAGAAGTAAAGATTTTGGCGCTGATACAATAGTACCTGAATAATGTTATCAACAAAATACTCTTTGAAAGATTTTAATTGGCAAGCGTGTCCCTTGACTCACCTGAGCACATCTTCCACGAGAAATATGCTAAGGTGGCCACCAAATTTTAATAACATGGTATGTTTCTTTAGCTAATTATTGAGTTATTTTTTATAATTAATTTAACAATTACAAACTAAAAAAAAATTCTCCAATTCTTTTGCCCTAAGGTACCCCATCTACAAGAGAATTTTTTATTTAAATAAATAAAATAAATATTTTAATTGTTGAAATAAATAATTATAAAAATTATTATCGAAATACATTCCCAAACCTTTTCTCGTTTACAACGTAAAGGAGATAAGCATGAATGTATCTCGTTTGTACTGTAAACGAGATGAGGTTGGAGGACGCCTATATATACATAGTAAGGTACGCCCCTGAGCTCACAAATAGTTCCGAGACAATAACTCTGCAGTGCCTGCAGCAGTTTCGGAACCTTGTTGTATGACTCCTCCCAATTTCCATATATCTGTGCAATTGCCTTTTACTTTGCCATGCAGATCTTTCTGTAGGAGGATTTGAAGTGATAGTTCTGCCGGACTGCACATTACAGGACAGGGATGCTGACGGATGGGTTGGACTGTATCAACGGCAGGATGACCTTGTAGATGAGGCCGCTATCCAATTGTCGATGGTCTTGGGACATGGTGGGTGCTGGACAAGTATGCGCTCCACCAACCCTCCGGACCTCCCTAATGAAATAAAACATCTATGGTTGGAAACTACTCAACATATAGCAATCATAAATGAGTAAGTACACTTCAATTAAACTTGAACTCACTAATATTCGAGGTTCTGTCGAAGAGAAACACAGAGACTCCATGGACATCCATTTGCAGCTTGACGACAATGCACATGGCACTTTAATCGGTCCGATTCGACCACTTGGTACTCAACACTTCTGTGAATATTGTAGTTCTTCACACCCTACATTACTGCATCTCAGCATTTGAATATGTGGCCGACCCGAAACTCAACCCCATCGTCTAGGTTGTAATCCTCTTTTCCGGTGTTGGAGAACATAGCGCAACGATGTCTCGTCCGGTATCTCCGTTACAAACTCATCCTCATCATCATCTTCAAAAGAATCACTATCGTTGCTATCCGTAACATACTCTTCGTCGAAGTCTTCTTTACCCACCTCTATGTCTTCCATTGGTATGGCAGTCTGAATCGGTGGTGGTGTGAGAAGTGGGTCATCCTACACAAATATCGAGTGTACAGAACCACCACCACCAACATCACCAACCTTGGCGGAAAGCTCCATCACTTATTCTGCCATGATTCTCCCATGGATATCGAACATGAGTCGCACATGGTCGTCGCCGAGGAGCCTAAATAGTCGAAACTGAAAAACTCCATTATCAACAGTGCTAGTAACCTACATCCCACCCTTCCAATCTCTCTTCTCCCTGTGCCACCAAGGTTGCTCAATATCAAACTTTTCAACTCGGACAACGAACTTACGCGCTGAGTGCACAATAGTAACGGATTCTTACACTCAAATGAGATATACCTGTGTCACGCGCATGTACCTTATCTTGTTTACAGTGTAAACGAGATACGTGCATATTTATCTCATTTACACTGTAAACGAGATAAGGCTAGAGAACAGATTTCGGTAATTATTTTTATAATTATTTATTTTAGTAATTAAAACATTTATTTTATTTATTTAAATAAAAAATCCTCTACGAGAGGGTTCATCTCGCTCCTTCCACGGTCCCTCCTTCATTCTCTATTGTTGTTCTAGGCACCACTACCACTACTAATTTAAAAATCAGAGCCATATCCTTCTCAACTTATGATTCTCTCAATGACTGTGCTTCTATTATACAATCAGATTAGCTAAACAACAAAACAAAAAAGTTTACAGAGAAAAACCAAAAATAAAAATTGAGGAACAATAAAAAATTAGTTCAGTAGCAATTCCAAGAATACAAATTCTATTCATCAGCATTCAGTAATCTCATAAATAAAAATTCAGCACAATATAGTTTTAATTTTGTTTACATTCAAAAGATGAAATTTGAAAATGCTGGCTTACCAAAAGGAATAGCGGCAAAAGAAAAAAGGTTGACGACGACAATGAAGAACAATCTTGTTAAAGGCAGTAAAGAAGGCTGGACTACAACAAAGACGATTCTACCTCTGATGATCTTGCTGGACGATGATGAAGATGATTATCCATTGACGGGACGAAGAAGGTGACACTTCTGCCTTTGACACAACGATTTTGCCTCTGATGATTATGTTTAGGCGCATGAAGATGGCGTTCTCCTCGGGCTGGGTCAGGAGTGACAACGATGTTCTCCTTGGTTAGGTCAGGTGCGTGAAGACGGTGTTCTCCTCGGAATAGGTCAAACACGTGACGACGACATTCTCTTCGGACTGGTCTTAGGCACGCGATGACAGTTCTACAGTGATCTTAAGAGTGAGAGGGGAGGAGCTTGGAGGTGAAAGTGGAGGTCAGTGGCAGACAATAGTGAGAGAAGAGGTGGATGCACATTTTTCTGCTTAGTAAAAACCAGGCAAAAGAATTAAGAGTTTTTAATTTTTAAATTAAAATTAGCTATTTGATATGTCATATCATCAAAATTCGATAGTCAATTTAGTATTCTTCTCGTACAGAAAATGATTCGACAAGTCTAAAAATACACTTGTCAAATTTTAAAATTCTTCAAAAACTATTTTATCAATAATATTATTCTGATATAATTTTGTTAACACTAAAATCTTTCAAATATTGAATTAATATTTAGTTATTTACCTCAACAATTAAAGAAGTTGTCCACGGATACTTAACCTGCTCCAAGATAGGGGGATAGTTGAATCATGAATGATTTGGACATAGGGGTTAACTCACTTGAATTAATTCCGTCAGTCATAACAATGACAATGCGAAAAAGGAAAAAAAGAGAAGAAAAGAAAAATTGAACTAACAGTCTCACTCATCAATCTCACCTTGCCTTCGCTGCTATAGAGTGGAAGACAGAACACAACGCTAAGTTTCCCAAAATATGCGCACTGCGCACTCTCTCTCTCTTTCCCCAATTCCCTTTCAACACAAGATTGCTATACATATTGTTCTAAAAATCGAACCGGATCATCTGGTTCAATCGGATTAATCGAAAAATTGGTTATCAAACCGGTTCGATTGACCATATAAACCTATTTGCAAAAAATGGTTAGAGAAACGGTTGAACCGGTAATTAACCGATGAACCGATTGAACCGACCGGTTTTTTAGAAAGTTTCCAGTTTGGCTACAAATTTCAAAACGCCACCGTTTTACATACAAAAAAACCCCTAAATCAACTACCCATTACCCCAAGTCGCCAATGCCCCAACGCTCCCATTCCTCTCTGAAATTGGAAGAAAAAATCAACTCCTCAATCCCTACCCACCCACTGACCCAGCTCCGCCGGCCACAGCCACCGCAGCCCCACAGCCACGTCAACCACCGCAACCACCTCAACCCCGAATCCCCGTCGCATGTACAGACATCGCGTCTGGAAGCTCGGTGCCGTCGCAGGGGCTTGACGTCGTCTCCTCTGTTCGAGAGCGCTCTCTTCGTGTTCGCCGTGCCTCCGTCACTGTCAAGCACTTCTTCGTGCTTCCCTCGCCGCCTCATCTGTGTTCGTTCTGCCTTCATCCGATAGCTGGAACCTTCCCTCGCCGCTGACATCTCTGTTCATTCTGTTCGTGCTTCAGGTAGGTATTCTCCTTTTTCTCCATTTTGTAGGATTTATTTATTTATTTGTGTATTCTAGCCTGAGTTTTGCGCTGTTCATTCTTGTGATTACTGGTTCTGAAATTTCTGATTTGTTCATGATTTTTGGTTCTGAATATATTATCTTCTGTGACTAGGAATCATTTATTTTGGTTAATTACTTAATTTTGTCCATGATTTTTGTTAGCTGAATTTTGAATTTTGTTTGCTGTGACTTGGAATAATTTTGTAGTATTTATTTGTGTATTCTAGCCTGAGTTTTTGCTGTTCATTCTTGTGATTACTGGTTCTGAAATTTCTGATTTGTTCATGATTTTTGGTTCTGAATATCTTATTTTCTGTGACTAGGAAGTAGGAATCATTTAGTTTGGTTAATTACTTAATTTTGTTCATGATTTTTGTTAGTTGGATTTTAAATTTTGTTTGCTGTGACTTAGAATCATTTTATTTGCTGAGTTAATTTTGTTTGCTTGAGTTAATTTTGTTCATGATTCTGTCAAATTTGTTTGCTGAATTAACTTTTTTTTATGGTTGTTTTTGTTGTATATTAAAGATGGAACAATCATAAAGTGATCAACCGCCACAAGACAATGCTGTCAATGCTGTTTAAGAATCCCAAACTGGTTCTTCTCGAAAAAAATCTGATCCAGCTTGGCAATATTTTGCTGTGATAAGGAAAATCTGATGAGTTGTGTCTTTGATTAGTTGAAAACTTGTTTGTTAATGTTTCTTTTAAAAGTAGAACATTATGTGTTTTTCACTGTGTGTTTTGGTTGTTTTTAGTTACGAATTTTGATGTTTGAAGTTGTATGTGAGCTTCTAATATTAAATTATGAATAATTTATGATGTGAAATTGTGAAATTTTGAATTTTATTAAGTTAGAAATTATTAAATTTATATATTTAAAATTATATATAGGTTTTTTAATAATTTTATTTATGTTTAAGTAAACCAGTTGAACCCCTGTTAAACTTTGGTCGAACCAGTAAACCATTGAACTAGTAACTTTACCGGTTTATTGACTAGTCCGGTTCGCAACCTTGGATATACATCATACACCTATGTAATATAAAAAAACATAAATAAAAAATTTAAGATTGAAATCCGACATCCAAAATCACTTCTTACTGCTACTATCCATTTTCTCTCTTTTGCTTTTCTCGGGAATGTTCGGTTCTTACCAAGAAATTTTTTTCCCCTGGAATCAAACAACACCGAAGATCGAACCAGCACTCTCTGATGCGAATCGCTTCATTCTCACATGGCTCTGCTCTTAATTTAGTCTCATGACGATCGTTGGTATATGCCGCCCTATGCGTTCCCCTTGGGATCAACCCATGGATCGCTGCCTCAGATTCTTTCCATGCCTCATTGACCCTGGTGCGTTTGCTGCAATTCCTTTTTCTTTTTTGTTTAAATTAGCTTAGTTTTTGTTTTATCTGAATTTGCGTGCTGAATGGTGAATGCTGTTGCCGAACTGTTCTGGCTTTCATTTATGTGTCTTCCTAACAAAAATTATGCAATTTTTTTTATTTATTTGTGCATTTTGGAATTTTGTCACTGAATTTCAGCTCGGAGGTCTGCACTGTGCGTGAAGTTGGTCTTGGTGACTGTCCATTTGGTTTATATTGGCGTTCTCTTCTTAATTGATGGAGATTTGATAGAAAAGACTAAGAAGGAACCGATGTATGTTTTTTTTCCCACTTTTAAGTCACTGTATTCTATTTTTTGCATCTTTTTTTTTACCATACTGAAGCTTCAACTTAGTGGAACATTAATGGGTTTAGTGGAACATTATTTGTACTTGACGATTTGTTCAATAGACCATCTAATGAAATGAAATAGAGTGAGATACCTTTGAAAGAGAGGATAGCTTTGCTGATGAGTTGCACATAGTGAGAGTTTGTGACTGGCAAAGTGAAGCAAAGTGATAAATGTGCATTTGGGTTAATGAATTTATATGGATATTATATTATTATGGAAGTATTCTATACTTTAGATTTGAAAGGGGGCAAAATTAAGCAAAGGATGCATAGAAATATGAGGCTGAGAATTAGCTATTAAGACATTTTTGGCAGGGACCTACCATTGTTTGAGGCTATTTAATATCTAGCTAGCAAGCGAGGATGCTTTTCAGTAAATGTAGTGCCTCTATCAATGGTTCTTTGTTTGCTTCCAACAAATGTTCCAATTTGAGAAGGACTACTAGGCCTTATACTTCCCTTTTTTTTTTTTTTGGATAGACTACTTGGCATTATACTTTGTCCCAAGATGCATAGCAGTTAAAATTGGTGTTAGAATTTGTAAAGATTGAGTTTTTGGCAAATCATTGAGGCAAATAGTATTTTCCCATTTAATAAGCATTTAGTTGTGACTGTTCTTGATACATCTTTTCTAATGCTAATATGGCCGATGGATAGCAACAGATTCCTTCTGCACTTCCATCAATTAATATGAGAAGTGTGCTGGAAGTCTGAATAATTAGTAGAAGTTAATAATTTTCTAGATTTACGTATTGTTTTGCATGAATGTCTGTTTCTGTGCTTTGATGTACTTTTGAGGTGTCTTTATTTTTTCCAATTTTTTATTTTATGATTATTATTCTTCTTTTTTTGGTTTTTCTGTCAGGTACACTGCTTGTTACTTGCTGCTGTTCTTTGTTACTTTAATACAATACTTTGTTACATCTATTTCTTCTCCGGGGTAAACATCACAACTATTTTCTTCCGTTGGATGGAGCGGATGTGGATTATGATGTGTAAACGTGATATTTATATTTATATTTATATTTATATCTTCCTGATCTTCTTTGTTTTTGCATATGCTACATTTGTGTGTACAGCTATGTCCTTGATGCCATGATGACTGTTACTGAGAGAAATGTCCTATACAGAAAGACATCAGAAGCCTCAAAGTAATTTATCATTGTTTTCATCCTCTTCAAAGGTTTATTATGTAGTGACATACGAAGAAAATTGATGTATTTGATCTCACCTAACTATTATTGTCAATTTTGTCATGTTTAAGCAAAGTTTACCGGCTTCAAGCAAAAATGGGAGTTTCGTTGTTGCTGTTGAGGGAACTCAGGCAGGAAAAAATATTTCAGGAAATAATACACCAACTTGGTCAAAGTTAGTGGCAGACTTGTATCCTATGGGAACAACAATCAGGTAGATAGGGCTGGCTAGATAATCTTTAATTTTATGCTCTATTAATTAAGTTTTCAAAATTATTTAGGGTTTTCTCTGTCTTGCAGAACATGGACATGCAGCTACTGCAACGTGGAACAGGTAATGATATATAGTATGTATTACGACATATTAAATGAAGGTACCTTATGTAAATACTTGTGTTATTGCATTGCTGGAATGTATGCTCCAAAAAAACAAAAATGAGTAAACAAATTTTTCATTACAAATGAAAAAAGGTGGACTTAGCTGCACTATATAAAATGGTTTTATTTGATTTATATATCACTTTTTGCGCATGAGGACTTCCTACGTTGCATAGAAACTGTTCACCTCTTGCAGTTGCTTTCTTTTGTTCCAATAATGTAACACTCAATTTGATGTTCAATCATATTTTTTTTCCCTTTCATGACCATTATCCAGCCTCCACGATCAAAGCACTGTCATGATTGTGACAAGTGTGTTCTTCAGTTTGATCATCATTGTGTTTGGCTTGGTAACTGCATTGGGCAGGGCAATCATTGTCGATTTTGGTGAGTCAATTATATGTAATTTCATCATTTGCATGCCGTTATTGAAGCTCTTCTATTGTACACTTAATTTGAGCTAGCTAGTATGGAGATAAGAACTTCCACAATTAACAAATCTTTAGCTTATTGATATTAGTATTTATATCAGTAAGGATATTTAGTTGAAGAATCATTGACCTGGAAATGGAATCACTAAAAATTTTCAGTAAAGTGCCGTTGATTTGTTCTGTTTCATAGTCATGGCATTTGTTACAATAATGAAGCTGCAACATGTACTTGTTAATCATTTTTTAATGCTGATTATGAGAGAGACCAGTAAGAAATGTGTTGGATGAATTTGGAAATCTATAGTGAACTTAAGCATTTCATTGTCACGTTATTTATTTATTTATTTTGAAATATAGGTGCTTTCTTCTCCAGATTGAGTTATATGTACTACTAATTGGATTAAAATAATATTTCCTTAAGCAATCAATTTTACTTGAATGCAAGAGATGTGGTTACTACTGGATTAGTGGATTAGTCTTAAACTTCTTGAAAATTTAACTAATAGGGATATAATTAATGCAAATCGAAAACTTTTGAGACAAACTTGAAACAAAATAAAGTTAGGGGTATGTTTGAAACTTTTGACAAACTTTAAGGACAAAAAGTATACTTTACCCTTTAAGATACTATCTATCTTGAGAATATTAAGGCTGTGCTCTCTATGTTATAAATGATATGTGATCATGATGCAAAGGAGTTACTTCTATTAAGTTGTTTTATGTATATATGTGTTAAAGTATTGTAACTATATTTTCCTTGTTATGAATCCTTCTCCTTAATGTCTAAATACTTTAGGTGGTACCTTTGTGAAGAGACAGCGTTGAGCCTCTGGACTGGCATCTTATATATTTCATACTTGAAGGATCACATTAAAAGTGCTTGGTATGATATCTGATTTATTTAGTAGTAATATTTTTTTATACTGATACAGACTCTCGTTAAAATGAAGATGATAAATAATTGTTGTTGGTTAAATTGTTCAAGAGGGAAAGCAAGAATGTAAGTGACAGCCCAATCTTTGTGACTGTGAGGTGGGCGGGTCACGTATTATCTATGCAGATTCCATCTCACCCCAAAACACACACACAAAAAAGAAAGAAAGTAGCAAAAAACCAAACGGAAGGAAGCACAATGCTCGTGCAATCTACATTTTTTTCCCTTTATATCTGAAATTAGAGCATGATTTTATGATGCTGTCAGGTGGCGGGATGCAATCATGATAGTACTGTTGATCACTTTGTCAATCTCTCTTATCTTTCTACTTCTGCTACTTCTATTTCATAGGTAAATATTTGTCTTTCTAGTTCTGTATTTTGCATTGGTTGCATTTGTTTAGATCTTCATGTATACTTACTGTTTCTAAAGTGCCATGCTCTTTTATGTTGAATAGTTAATTGTTTCTGATGTCTTTTGCATCTGATCTTCACGTGGAGGGATGGGACATCGGCTTCTGTTTGCTTTCAGTGCACCAGTTTAATATGACTGCATGTGGTTCTCACTTCTCATTTTGGTTTAATATCTTTAACTCTACAAAATGAAGACTAAAACTATGTGACTCTCTAACTTGTAAATTTTTTATATATTTGAAAGAGCTAAGACTAAATTTTTATATCCGAGAAGCTATTCCTGTAGCTTCTGCTAAAATATTGGGAATAAGTTCTTCTAAGATTGTGATTAATTATTTGATTTTTTTTAATTAAAATAAAAAAGTGATATATTTTCCTTACTTAAAGAAATAGTTTGTAAGGAGTAATAGTGCAGTACATAAGGAAGATAGTAGCGCTGCAATCACTTAGAATAGTCTATGTATGTATGTTACAGCATACATATATATAATTATATATAGACTATGCTAAGTGAATGTCGTGTTACTATCTTCCTTTACATGTATTGCTCTATTACAGTATTACTCTTTACAAAGTTGAAACAAATGCAAGCTCTAGGTTTACTTTTACTTTATGGTTCAATGTCTCCATCATGTTCACTGTTTAGTTGAGCATCCAGGTTAAAGACTATAACAATCACTGATGTTTTGATTTCCCTGCAGTTATCTTATTTTGACAAATCAGACTACTTATGAACTTGTAAGGAGAAGACGGATTCCTTATCTAAGGTTAGATTAGCTATAGTCCCTTGTTTTTCCATTACTTAGTATTTTCAATAGATCGAATCTTGGCGTTTAGTTGTTTTAATAATTGTATGTTGGTGGTTTATGTTTCTTGGGATATCTCTCTTAAGCACACCATTCATCAATTCATTTGCAGGGGAATTCCTGAAAGAGTGCATCCATTTAGTAAAGGAGTATCTAGAAATGTATACAATTTCTGCTGCGGAAGTAGCAGCGTATACAACATGGAGCGGCTCCCGACACCTCAGGAGACAGAGGAAAAGTCAAGACCGTACACGTGTCTGGATGTCGTAACCTGTCGATGTTGCTGATGACTGTTGTAAACAAATTGTATAAGTAGGAGTCTTTGTCCCTGAGAGTTTTATTGTGAACTTGAGGCCATTTGCATTGTGATTATCCATGTCATGCATTCTTTGTTTAATTGTTTTTTGGAAGTGGATGTTTTAAATTTAATGTATAGTTGCAGTGCTAGAGTGTGTGTCATTTTGCCAGTGTTGAATTTCAGACCTGGGATTCTTGGAACACAAGGCACCATGCGGAATTGTTGGTTGTGGTAGTGTTGATTGTCGTCGAAGCAATTAAAGTTTTAAGGTAGATGAATGAACAGAGTGTTGCTCACATGCTTTTTTTTACTTTTGGTTTCCACATCTTATTAGAAGTCAAATTTTTGAATGTCCAATTAATTTGACCGTAAAATGTGGCTTTGGTCAACGGCACAGATGTAGTTAAAATACTTCTAAAGCAGCTTCGTGTTTAAAGAAGGTAAGAACAAGGAGGAAATCGATTTGAGTATTTAACATTAAATTGACAAAGCAAACGCCGTTAGTTCCACTTTTCTGTCGCAATCTATCGCATTAAATAACGGGGGATGAGGATGGCATCTTTTTCTCCAACTGGCCAGCAAGACGTTAATCAACCCCCAAAATCAAAATTAGTTATTAAAATAAGGGTTTAGCTAATATGTATTTTTAAGACACGATAAAATTATAAATTAAAAAAAGCATTTATAAAAAATTAATGTAAAATTTAGATTCTCAATGTATTTGTTATGTATTTATTAAAGTAAAGTATTTAAAATTGAGTAAAGGACAAATAGGTCCTTGATTTTTTTTTTGGACATTTTCGTCCTCAAGGAACGGAAAATACATTCATGTCCCTAATCCTTATAAAACGTGGACATATTAACCCTTCCGTTGAATTCAGGTCATTGGACCGGTCGGAAAACTCTGACCTGGCAAACGTGGAGCTAACCTGTCCGTTACGGAGTCCACATGGCAGTGAGCTTTTGGAAACTGGACGACTAAAACCCTAAAGTGGTCCCTGAGATTGGGCGAGTTACCCATACTTGTCCTTTACTTTCAAAATTCCCTAACAACATCCCTCACATTCAGCTCCAGGACCCATAGTTGCCCTGCAACCCTTTCCGGCGCCAAATCAGCAAATGGAGGGATGATCTGGCACCTCCAATGCCACGCTGGAGCCAGCAACGGCTAGCTGATGTGGCAAATATGAATTTTGTACCCAATGTGGTCTCTGGTCCCATTAAAACCCTAAAAGCTAAGAATCGTTATAATAACTAGTATCTCTTCTTCTCTCCTTCGTCCCATAATTCTGGTCCACCATTGAAGCTCTGAAGCAATGTTTGGAGGTGAAGGGCAAGCCAGTGGGAGCTCGATACGGTCAACAAGTAATGGATACAGGGCGAAGACCCAAAATCGTAGCAAGGTTACGCGTGTACCAGAATGGTGTGGTTGTGGCTGCCGACCTGTGCTCCGGTGGTCTGGGACATATTCCAACCCAAATAAGCCCTTTTTTGGATGCCCAAATTATAATGTTAGCTGTAATTGTTGGTTTTTCCTGATTTTTCATTCCTTCCCCAACTTCTAATTTGGTTATTGAAACATTCGTTGATTGCAGACAATTGGTAAAAGATGGTGTGATTTATTTGTTTGGGCAGATGTTGGGCAAGAGGCTGTGCCGGCAAAATCAGAAAGTCTTAACTATAATGATGAGTAGAAGATGACAGAAGGTTGGAGGCTGGAAAAATTAGAATCGGATGTTAGGAGTCAAAAGTTTATGATCAAATTATTGTTTGTAGTTGTTTCTGTAATGCTGTTGTTCTTACTAGTGATATTTTGCAAACTTTGATCTCAATGTTGAGTAATGATGCGATTGAGTTCATATGTGTAATATTTGCATGAATGAAAAAAAGTTGCTCAACATGTAACTGTGTTAGCCAAACTGTGTAATTCTGTTTTTGCAACAAAAGTTTATGCTTCTAAGGTACCAAACATGACATCCTAAACAGCTTTTCAAGCCCCAAAACATTTTTAAAACCTCAAAGACACATTATTCTACTAAAAACACTAAACTATCATCAAAATGCACTAACCAAGCTAAGCAAGAAAATCAATTATTCAAGAAATAAAAGGTAAAAGAAGGAAAGATTTAGAAAGATATTACCATGGTGGGGTGTCTCCTACCTAGCACTTTGGTTTAAAGTCCTTAAGTTAGACATTTTTGAGTGAAGCTTGTGTTATGGTGGCTTGTGCTTCCACTCCTCTTTGAATTGCCATCCAAGTTTCCTCTTGATTTGACCTCCGGGGTCCCAAATGAAGTGTTTCAAACTCTTTAGCAATCCCAAGTAAGTAACTAGGATCCATGGTTGTTGACTCTTTAAACCAATGCCTGGATCTCATACTCTAGTCTCTTGTTCATCCTCTTGTTGATTTTTATTTTCGCACTTGGATGAACATCCTCTTGAATCACCATTGGAACACTTGCACACCCCTCAAAATCCACTTGATTGAATATTGCACCACACTTGAACTTGAAATGTTGAATTGGCTTCTTTGATGAGCTTTTGATTTTCTTGCCAATTGACATTTTTCTCTACACCATCTACTATTCCAAGAAGGGTTTGAAGTTGAAGATCCGTTTCTAGAATAGCATATTGATGTGGGCCTAAGAAGCTTGTTGGTGTGATTACAACCCACTCAATTTGCTCTTTTACATGCATCTTCGCTTCTTGGTAATCCAGTTCTTTCTCAACCTCCTTTAAATCTTCCTTATCATCACTCAAGTCAAATATTGGAGGTTGTGTAAGGTTCACATCAACATCTTCTTCAAATTTAATGGAGGGAGATTCATGAAGGTCATTGAAGGGATTGACCAAGTTGGACAAAAAAATCTTGAATAATGGAATCCACTTGATCACTCTCCAACAATTCTTCAATTACCTCCTCTTGTGCTTCACTTTGTAAATTCTCATCTTCTACTTGATTTTGCAATTCTTTCTCCATTCCACACTTTTCACTTGAGCTTGGTTCCTCACGTTCATCTATTAGAATCTCTTGGTTGTGGGATGAATGCAATAAAGCTAACTGGTCAAGAGTTTCTGTTAAGGTAGACATAACTTGCTCTTGTTTCTTCTGGAACTCCTTTTGTTCTTGCATGAGCACTTGAAGTGCTTCTTGTGTGGATTGATCCATACATGAAGATGAAACTTGAGGTGAGTTGACAATTAAGCTCACGAGGGTAAGAATTTTGATTTTGTATGTAATGAGGTGATGGTGTATAAAATTGGCAACTAGAAAAATAAGTGTTTGGGGTTCTTGGGGGTGAATTGTGGTAATGGTTATAAACAAAACCTACTAACAAAAGCAAACAAACAAACAACCAAAAAGTCTATTTACACTATTAACATATTCACAACAACCTAGAATATAGCACCATTTGCATTTTCCCCGGCAACGGCGCCAAAAACTTGACGAATGGCATTTGTGCCAGTTTAGAATTTCTCCAAACAAGAATCACTTCGTCGGTAGCATAGTCCAAACCGGCAATTAAATTCCATCAATCAAAGTTCAATTCAAATAAAAATCAATCGAGAGTCATTCAACCTCGAGTCGTCTCTCTCGGAATTGTAATTTGGGGATCTCACATTCTAGGTCGCGAGGAAAAAGGGGGGGTTTGAATCAAGAAACGAAAGATTAAAGAACTAAAGAACGCTAAAAAAGAAAATTAACGCTATCAAAAAGGGAAATAAAGTCAAAACTAGTGAAAATGCTATAAATGCATAAAAGAGCCTTGACTTGGGAATGAGAACTAAGGAATCCTATCATCGTCATAACAACAACTATGGCAACTATAAGGAGTCAATCTCGCTTCATCAACCCTTTACATCGAGAAGTAAGTCAAGTAAGCATAATTGACCTTGATCCATAAGTCCTAGCTAACTTACCAATTAACCCAGAAAAAAGCTAGCGTCAATGGAAATAAGAGTCAACTAACTACCTAAGAGTTGTCACTAAATGTCAGATATTATGACTCTAGTATCCTAGGAACTTATTTCCTAACCAAGGTGTGAAAATCTACTCAAAATTACCAAGTGGAATTTTCACAAACATTTGGTGGGCACTAAAGAAAAACATGGTAAATTGCAAAGGAAAATGTAAACTAACAGATGATCTTCACAAAATTGTATTTCTTTTTTTATATTTCAAATAGTATTTTCTATAGGATTCTTAAATATTTATGTAATGTAGTAAGAGAGAAATTTGATATTCATCAAGTGGATTGAACCCCCTCTCTCGACGGGCCCGGAGTAGTGCCTCTCTCCCACAACAGTAGGAATGGGGTTACTATTTTACCCAATTCATCCATAAAGGCAAGGGTTCTCCTATTCCAAAGAAAATCAAAGGCTTTCAATCCATTACATAAAAGCAATGGGAAAAATGGAAGGAGTCGAAACCAGAAGCCACATTTATTGTTCTTAGAAACAAATAGGAATAACCACGTCTACAAAATGCCAAAAATGAAAGTTGGGTTTCTATTGAGCTGCGGTGGCATTTACGTTAGTCTTTCTTAATGTTTGTCTAACATAGTTGTATTTTTTTTTGCAAAAACACCCTTAGTCAATTATTATAACATCAGTACTATATCTCTTATTTATTACAAGAATAATCCAATATTAATCATTTACCATCATATTCCTATTATTTTATTGGGCAATTAAAATTATATTAATGACTAATTTAACAAAACACCAGAAAATCTGAAACCTCTTAGGGTTCATATGGAGCACGCACTTGATAATGGAGGCATCAATGGTGGTTTCGACAGTGGCACAAGAGAAGTGCGACGACCGGTAAGTCTTCTCTATTGCATGAATATTGTATTTTACACATAGTTTCTTCTTCCTTCCGTATTAATGGTTCCCTGTTCATTTTTTCATAAATTTAAATCCGTTTATTGTACATAGTTGTCGATATTTTCTGCTTGAACATTGATGTTTCTTTTTCCTTTTGTTTTTTTTAATAGATATTGAGTTTGATAGCATAAGGAAAATTATTTTCTACATTTTCAACGCTTTCTTCTATTTTACTTATTTTAGAATTTAATAAGTTAAAAAAAATATAGAACCAGAACAGTGCTATTATTTTCATGTTAGTGGTCTCTGCACTTTGATTTATTAGAATACAATTTTTTTATGTTTTTTCGGTTGCAATTAATTGCTAAGTAGGATCTTGAAGTGGATGATAAAATGGAAGAAAGAGTATTCTTTGATGAGATGATAGAAGAGTTAGATGATACAGAGGAATTTCAAGGAATGTATCAAGATGAAATTGAACAAGAAGCTGTGAATTCTGAGGATTTAGGGGAACATGAATTTCAAGAAATGTTTGATGGGAACGATTTTTCACATGAGGTGGATGAATTATATCGAATAGAAGATATTAAAAATATTGCCATGGTTAATTTTCTGAACATAGGTGCTCATGAGATGGAATGCTTTCATTTTCCTAATCTTTAGATAGCATTTGATTTCTATAACCATTATGCAAAATCTGTTGGTTTTGGTGCTAGAAAAAGTAAGACTTGGAAAAATAGCAAAGGAGAATATGTGAAGCAATTGTTTGTGTGCTCTCGTGAGGGATTTAGACCAGAGAAATATTATAATATGGAAAACAGAAAAAGGGAGCCAAAATCTGAGACTCGTTGTGGTTGTCTGGCTAGGTTTGTAGTTCGTTTTGTAGCTTACACTGGAAGATGGCATGTGGCTTTGTTTGTTGAATCGCACAATCATGATTGCCTTGATCCTAGGTTAGTTGGTTTTCTTCCTACACATAGAAAAATGGCAGAAGCTGATGCTAGTCAAATGAACAACATGAAAGATGCAAGCATTAGCACACGCCATATATATGCTATGTTAGCTAATCAAGCAGGTGGTTATGAAAATGTTAATTATACCTTAAGGGATATGTATAATGAGATTGCTAGGCGAAGGCGTCATGTCCTGGGTGATGCTAGAGCGGCATTGCGATACCTCAAAAACCAGAAAGCTGAAGATACAAGCCTCTATTATGAGCACATAGTTGATGCTAAAGGGGTATTGCGAGCTCTATTTTGGTGTGATGGAAGAAGCCAATTAGATTATGAAGTATTTGGAGATGTGCTTGCCTTTGATGCGACATACAAGAAGAACAAGTACTTATGTCCTGTAGTAGTGTTTTCCGGTGTGAATCATCACAACCAAACAGTGGTATTTGGAAGTGCTCTAGTTACCGATGAGAGTAAGGAGGTCTACGTGTGGTTATTACAGCAACTATTGGCAGCCATGAAGGGAAAAGCACCTGTATCTGTGATTACAGATGGTGCTCCATCAATGAGATTTGCAATTGAGACGGTATTTCCAAATGCCCATCATAGATTATGTGCTTGGCACCTCATTCGGAACGCCACAAGTAATGTTGGAAACCCAAAATTTACATCTATGTTCAAGAAGTGCATGCTAGGAGATTATGAGATTAGTGTGTTTGAGCAGAAGTGGTTTGGAATGGTTGAGGAGTTTGGTGTAGCTGAAAAGAATTGGATTATTGACATGTACGATAAAAGGCATATATGGGCCACTGCACATATTCGAGGCAAGTTTTTTGTAGGATTTAGGACAACTTCTCGATGCGAAGGTTTGCACTCTATTATTGCAAAATATGTTAAATCTCAATACAATTTGGTTGATTTCATAAAGCATTTTAAGCGGTGTCTTACCTACCTAAGATATAAGGAGGTTGAAGCTGACTATGTTTCCATATCTAGTCTTCCGGTACTTAAAACAGCATTAGAACCTCTGGAAAGGTCTGCATCAAATTTCTATACACGAGAGTTATTTTTTATATTTCGACCAATGCTTGTTAGGGCTGCAAGAATGAAGGTTGTGCAAGATGTGGCATTTGATTCATTTGTACTTTATACAATATCTAAATATGGAAGTCTAAATAGTTCATGGGAGGTGTCTGTGGATAATGAAAGGACGAAATTTAATTGTTCATGCTTAAGGATGGATTCTTTTGGAATTCCGTGTGAGCATATAGTTTGTGTGCTGGTGTTTCTTAACATCCTTGAACTGCCAAAGTCTCTTGTGTTGACAAGATGGTCGAAGAATGCCAAGACAAGCACTTTTGATTCAAGTGGCGTTACTTGGGAGTCTATAATATTGAGTCAATATGGATGCTTGATGGATTGGTGTCGGCAGCTATCCTATATCGCTAGTCGAAGGCAGGAGAGATTCCACCTTGTTCGAGATACTGTTATGAGCCTAATCGAAGATTTCAAGATTGAAGATGAACAAGAAAAGCAAGTTGGTGCGCAAGCTGATGATTCAGATGGTATTTTTCCTAAGAATCCACAAAGTTGTAGGTCTAAGTGTCGTCCAGGTGAGAAGATCAAACGAAAACCACAACGATGTAGTATTTGTCGCATGGAAGGGCACAATAAAAAATCTTGTCCATTGGCAAAGAACATTCAGCAGCAGACCAATGCAACTTCTTATGGCATAAATAGGAACCATGTTGAGAAAGGTTTAGATGCAGATGCAGAAATGGTAATATTTGGTTTAATGATTTGCGTACCACAACATATTAATTATATAATTTTCATTAATAAGATTGGAGATTGATCAATATTTTATTTGATATTGCAGGAATTTTGGGCATCTGATCTTGAAGAAGATTATGAAGAACAAGAGTTTTGGGCAGGAGATTCTGATGCAAGTGTCGACATGGAACTTAGTGAAGAGTTCTCGATTTAGTATTATATAAATTATTATTATGTGATATTTGAATAAAACTTGAGTAATTGAACTTTGTGTATGAATTTTTATGATGAACTTGGTCTTATTTGCTTAATTGCTATGAAAAAAGTGAGATTTGAGACAAGATTGGTATATTTACAATAATGAGTAAATTTTGAGTTATGGCTTACAAGAGACGGTTTTGTGATCTTGTAATTGTAAGATGCAAAACTCAGCAAGAAGAGTCTTATTATGATTAGTTAAAGCATAAAAGATTGTAAAAGAAGTGCAGTTGGGTTAATTGTGAAGAAGGTTCAATACGGACATCACTCTCTGTTCTTCTTAACTTTTGTATGAATTTTATTGAGGAATATGTGCATGAAAGGCATCCTTTCTATGGCATGATAGTGTGGTTATGTATTTGTTGAGACATGTGTCTGAACGCTGGAATAAAAAAAATCATGTGTGAATCTTTAACTAATCATTTTTAATTTAGAATGGCAAAGAACACATGATGAATATAGGTGAGCATAACGTTACAACAAACTCACACACATGTAAATTCACACACATGTTCCAACAAACTCCTAAAATAAAAATAGTAAAATATTATTGATCTTTGTATTTATTACGCATATAATAATGTAACAAAGTTTTCAGACCAGACAAACTTTCTCCTTTAAAATAATAATTCAACAAATAAATTATAAATGTCACTAATCTCGTTCACAATTGAAGATTAAAGCAAATTTTGAAAATAATAACTAAATATGCAAAAATGTTGCTCTCCATGCTGTTCACGCTAAAGCGTAGCCCAGAACTCATTGCTCTTCTTCTGAAACTCATATTTGTGGTCATTGAACATCCCCAACAAAAGATCCACCACAACGGATGTACGGATATATTGCTCATTTAGCTGCAAATATGGAATAATTAGTTAAATAATATGCTCTGCATGCATATAATTAATCAATATATCTTTGGCTAACTTACAATGCCCGACACTGTGTGATTAAACTTCTCTCTCATAGACAACCATTGAAGAACCCAGAGACCAGAGTCGCGACTAAAAGTTCAGTGGCAATATTAAATAGTTAGTGTCAATAAAAGATCGCTTTAATTAAAGATGAATATAAAAGATTCATTCCAATTATGTGTACCTTTGAGGACATTTGGGCACCCCTCTAGCCTCTTTCACATCAAAGTTCATGAAATCTTTTCTTTCAGGAATGTCACCTTTTAGGTAATGACCAGAAGTTACCATATCTGATAATTTTAAAGCCTGAAAATTATATTCATGACAACATTGTTAAGGTTCATATATTATTTTACATGTGTATAAAGAAATAGATTAAGGACACCTCACCAAAGATTTCATAATTTCTTGTCTTGGCTCAACTTGATCGTCATTTAGATTAGAATCAAACTGATATAATTTTTCATCCAATAAGCTAATGACCATAAGATACCAGTGGTCACCTTCTTCCTTAATTGGCACATAAATCTACAGCAGATAGTTAAGTGTAGATCGTTTCACATTAAACTCGTAAATTTAGATTTAATGAGGTTTTGCATAAATTAATCCATTAAAGAATTTACATGCACTCACAAATTTAAGATCTGGTGCGACAGGCATAAAGCGATATATATAGGTAGCAATCATTTTATCCAGTGAATGTCCCATAAAATGTTCCACCTAAAAGGATTAAAGAGATCTCATTCTAATGAATTACGCATAATTCAAAGAAAAGTGATATAAGTTAACATGATATTTACCGCAAAAGATGGTGGAAGCATCCAAAAAGTCTTATTTGCTTGGTCCCAGGAGGCCTTCATTACCACAAGCTTGATTATCTACAAATGAGAGTAAAGCAATTTATGGCCGGAGACAAATATTCATAGCAAAAAAAAAAATATACGTGCAAAAAACAGCTTCTGTAGCCGTGTAGGTACCTTGTCCGAGATTGGTCTTCCGGGAGCTAAACAAGCAAGTTCTTCCCTAGTTACTATCGTGTCATCCACATTAATCATGGTCTCACTGAAATTCAGATGTTTCATATAAGATAATTCAACAATAATAATCCTACAAGTGTGAGCTGAAAAAGGGGAACTCACCTTGGATCTTCAATGCTTGCACAAAATGCATATGCTAATCCTTCAAGTTGAACAGACTTTAGCTGCATTTTAGCACAAGGTCTGAATTTGCACCTAAAAGCCTAAAAAAAAGAGACTTCTCCATTTTAGGGTTTATTAAGTCAAAGTGGCATATTATGACCATTCAAAACCAGTAATCAATGATTTTCACCTTAATCATTGCATTATAGTAACGTGATTTCTCCATTTGGTTAGAGTTAGACCCTGGTGGCAGTGACCTCTCACCTTGGAGGCAAGGCACACCAGCCGATTGAGCAGGAAGTCGACGTGGAACAGAAAATAATGTGGCATCCCCTGTCTTTGTCATCTTAGCAACTCGCATATTAGGAGAAGGGGAGGTGAGCAATTTTCCTCGAGTCAATGAGGATTCAACCTGTGAAATAACCATTAGAATATGAAATCCATCCAATTTTTAGGTAAAAATAATGCAATGAGGTTTGAGGTTAAGCTGGCAAGTAAAAAAAAAAAAAGACAAAGTTTCAATAACCAAGGTTCCATTACCTTAGTCGGCAATGTCCTGTAGTAATTGCTGGCAAGGAAAGCTGTAGACTTAGCCTTGGTTCTAAGTTGAGGGTTGACAATGCACTTTCCTTTAATGCTGTCAAGTCGTGAAGATTGTGATGCCCGAGACAATCCCCGATTCATGCTTATCTGATATAGTGGCATCATCTTCAGCATCAGAGATATCAATGGTGACATCATTGTCAAGTTGTGCGGGGCTACATCTCAACCTCTTTCTCAATGGTGGATCAGCGACTGGTGTCATTATTGGGTTCCTGTCTACACTTTGCTGAGTAAAATCAACGTTGCTGACTGAATCTTTGGGAGGTAGGTTTGTTTTGTACTCATCATGGTCTTTGCATTTATCTTCATTATGGTACAGCTTAAACTCCATCACCTTGAGTGATCTCTCTATGTTGCCAGAAGCCTTGGTTAGTTCTTCCATAAACTTCTTTAGTTCTCCTAGCTCCTTCACATCTCTCCTCAAGTCCTGTAAATAAACAGCACCAAGGTCTACGTTAATGGCTAATCAAGTAGGGAGTGGAGACTTATTTAAATGATTTTATTCCTTTGGATTATTGGATTAATATAATCTAATGGCTAACATACTTCAATTGCACGAAATAACTCATCTATAGAAATATTCTGCAGTTGCGGCGATGTCGGGTCCTGCGTAGGGGTTGCACTCGTTACAACAAATTCCACACCATTTATACGCATAAAAGGGTCAGCTTCAAACCTGCAACCAAATTAGAAACATTTACTGTCACGTAAATATTGAAATTGATGAAAAGTAAATTTATTTACTTGGAATTTGAGACCGAATCAGGTGCAACTGCATTGACATTCTCTGCAGTGGCCATTGAAATTGTAAAACGTACTGCCGACAAGGTTGGTTGATAACAAATAGGGTTTACAACTGACTGGCCGTTATGGATTTTATAAAGGAACAATTACAAGAAACAAATCGAGTGAAATTAATTGAGATATCCCGAGATTTTATTACATTTAATTCAGTACATATTTAATTCAATATCAAATACAGAAACTTGCTATCACATTAATGAGCATTCAATTTTTTAAAATACCTGGACGTTACTCTAAATGTTAAATTTTATACCTTAAATTTCAAATTTTAATATGTCCGATTTCAAAATTCAAATTTAGAAAAATGAAAAAAATAGGGTGGTTACGGAAGTTGCAGTATAAATTCAACTCACATATATAAAAAAATTACTTTAATCTCAAGTATAAATTCAACGGCTGTGGCAGCATTTTCCAAGGTAGGAGAAGAGCAACAGAAGACAGCAGAAGAAGCTCGAGAGAATCTGAAGAGGCTTGAGGTTGGACTTGAAGGAAAACGCTTCTTTGGAGGTGATAATATTGGCTTTGCAGACATAGCTATGGCTGGCTTCCATACTGGATTGGAATAGCTGAGGAAGTTGTGGCCATCAACTTTATTGATGCAGAGTCAATGCCTAACCTTAACTCATGGTTCCATGCTTTTATTGACATTCCAATTATCAAAGAACTCATGCCTCCTCGGCATAAATTACTCCATCACACCAAGGCATCACATATATAGAAAATTCTTTACTTTAATCAGAAGTATAAATTCAACACAACACACTAAATTTATGAATATTGTAACTTCTTTTTTCTACTTTAATCTCAAGTATAAATTCAACTCACATATGTAAAAAATATTTTACTCTACTATAAAATATAAAACTACTTTAACACATTTATTCTAACAAGTTTGGCTAACTCATAAGTTTAATTTAATGGAACTGCCTCCGTGAGCTCCTTTGAACTAAACTCATTAATAGTTTCAGAAATTGGATCCATATATTAGTAAGTGGAATTTGAATAAATACTGATTTAACCGGTTGGCTCATAACTTGACTTAATGTATATATACATGTGTATTACTTATTTGAGCTAATATATGTTAACTTCATCATATTTGAGCCATTTTGTAAGTTTAAACCAACTCTATATTTTTTTTAAGCTAAATTTGAAAACAATCAAGGATATTTCTAGGACTTTTTATGAAGACATGAATTAACTATTAAAATCAACCCAGTTACCATATAAGAAAACACCCTTCACTCATAAATAAGGAGATTTGATTCTTCTCATTAATAAACTTTTAGAAAGAACTCTGACAGTTTTCTTATTATACAAGCACATGTTATATTTATCACAACTATCTCCAGAGGCATTCAAATTTTTAATATAAATTTTCTCACTCAATTCTAGTAAAACTAATTCTAGTAAAATCACCTTTTTTTTTATTGTTGTCCTAACCATAGTGCTAACATTATTTTCTATGTGGTATGAACATATTTGAGCTACAAATAGTCTTCCTAAGATTCTATTTGCTTTATTTTTTACATTAGTTTCACAATCATTTTCTCCGTAAGCATACAAACAAAATCTAATCTATGAGTGAATGCAAGTTATTCGATGAATAAAATAGGACAATATATACCATACTTGAGATTAAGTTGAGTAAAAATTGACATCATACATATTTACCCTATTAAATAAGTTCAATTAATATCATGAAGTAACTCTTTTTAAAGAGATATGAGTATTTTTATGAATGTATTTTTAACACCAATTAGCTATTAAAAAAAAATCATCAACAATCCTTCACTCACTCCATCTAATTAACAAAGTTCAATTATGTCCTACTCAACCATAAGTTTCAACAACATTAAGAAAAATGCAAGATTATTGACTGACCTTTTTTGTTCCATGGCTAGATTTATTCTATTAGCTTATAGTTGGTCTCATGCATGTCTTTTCATTGATTTTTTGTGTGGCACACCATCAATTTCAGATTTCTAAGCATCTTATGAACCCAAACAGCCACAGCTATAGATCTGTTGATGAAGAAGGTTACAAAATTAAAGAAATTACGATAAAATATTTTATGTTATTCTAAAAAATATAAAAATAAAAACGTTGAAAGAAAAAAAAGAAAAAAGAAAAAATGAAAACCTTATTTGGGGAAGTAAGGAACGACTCTGATGCTTGACAAATGGTTGGAAGTCATGGGTCTTCTTTGAGACCATTCTCTTCAGCAAACATTTTTTTCCCTTTTGTTTCATGTTTCTTCTTTTTTGATTTGCCTGTCTCAAGTGTGAAATGTGTGTCTTTGTGTATGTATGTGAGGCAGCTTCGATGAAAAATACCTCCTCCTTAGAAAATACCACACGACGTCGATGACCATACAGACGAGAAGAACATCACAAATTTTAGTGGCGGGGTGAGCAGGAGTGCAGAATAATCTCGATCCAGGATCTGACACTTGCATGCGTTCGTGGGTAATCTCGATCCAGACCCTGGTAGTTGCTGTTAGTGTTGGGGTTCATTGCAGTAGTGAAGAAGGGATCATTGCAATGGTGAATAAGAAGAAGAAGAAGAAAATCAGAAGAGGAAAACAAATAATAAGAGGAAGACAAATCCAGACCCTGGTAGTTGCTGTTAGTGCCGGTGGGTTCATTGCAGTGGAGAAGAAGGGTTCATTGCAATGGTGAATAAGAAAAAGAAGAAGAAAACCAGAAGAAGAAGAAGAGACCCTTTTGTAAAAAAAATAATAAGAAAAAGATGAAAAGGTTTATTTGTAAAAACGTTAAATATTAGGGAGTATTTAATAAAATTAAATATATAAATTTGTATTTAATCTACACCATTAGATATAATATTAAAATAATCTAACGGTTTAAATTAAAAATTAGATTACAGGACTAACGTTAGTCCTAAAGATAGTTGGGACCAACAAATCAGCCACCTTGAGCTGCTACATAAGATCATCTTTTAGGGCTGAGGAGGCTACCTAGCAATCCTCTCCTACCCATTCGAAGATATTAAAGAAGTTTTTCGCATCTAAGGTCCAACCGCCTGTCACTACAAAAAAGGGGTAAAATGGCATTGATATTAAGACAGTTTTAAAGAACTGCCATAATATTGAGACATTATGAAAATTTTTGTTGCTGCCGTAATTGGCTTTGTATATTTTGGCGGTTCTGGTGATTATGGCGGTTTTGAACTGCCATTTTCACACGTATATAAAATAAAAAATTGCAATCCCTAGCTCATTCAACGTTGTTCTTCCTTCTAGGGTTCTCCTCTCTCCGCCAGTTACGATTTCTCCAGGTACCTCTCCCTCTCAAATTAAACTGAAACAGTTATTCTATTAGAGAAGCCAAAACCCCTTCGTGTAAAGAAGCTCTCCGACAATGCCGTTCTTCCTTCTAGGGTTCTCCTCTCTCCGCCAGTTACGATTTCTCCAGGTACCTCTCCCTCTCAAATTAAACTGAAACAGTTATTCTATTAGAGAAGCCAAAACCGAAACTGAAATGCTGTTTTATTTTATTTTTTTTGTTAGTGTTGTGGAGACGAAGATTTCAGTGAGAGGCAAAGCTCTGGTGGCTACAAACCTCAGCATTTTGATTCCAGAAGGCACCGATTTCTTTGTTTTTGTTTGGTTTAGAATTTTAAAATTGTTTTTGGTGCTGATTTTTGGGGATTTTTGTTTCTTTGTAGCTTTGTTAGGGATTTTTGGGTCTTCCGTTGAAGCATTGGATTGACATTGGTGCGGGGGGTGGTTAACGACGATCTCATGTCTT
>NC_029780.3:119174816-119177611 GCF_000817695.3 Arachis duranensis | reverse complement strand
CTCTCTCTCTCTCTCTCTCTCTCTCTCTCTCTCTCTCTCTCTCTCTCTCTCTCTCTCTCTGAATTCAGATCTTCTATTGCTTACTTCTGTTAAGGTGTTTCTCTGATCTCTGATCTCAGAAAAAATCTGTCATAGCTTAGTTTCACAAAGCTTACATCCTTATTTGCGATTACTTATTAAGGTTCGGATTTTTCGTGTTTAAATTTCTATGTGTTGTTATCTTCTTAAAATTATTCTAGATTGTTTATATTTGCGCTCTGTTTATCTGAGATGGCTAAATTTCCTTCTCTTTTTTTCCCTTGCAACTCTATAAATGACTTAGTCGGCTGTTAGAAATTAATTAAAGTGGTTACAGTTAGCTAGTTAATTTGTTAGGTGCTTGGTTGGTGATGTAAGGAGTTAAGAGTGTGTTGTTGCTCAATTGTTTATCAAATCTAAAGTCATTCATGCATTCCTCTTGGTAGGAGAATTTGGTTATGAATAGGAGGAGTGAATCTTTACTGCAGGTTTTTTATATATATTATTTTAATGTTGCTTCTTGGATTTGCATCGTGATAAAATCATGGTTCTCGTCTCTAATATATGTTAAGAATAAGAGTATGTGAATTACAGAGGAGAATAAAAAATGTATGTGAATTCTGCAAATGATTTTGTCACATGTATCATGATTAATTCTCGAACCACCTAAGAATTTTCTATCTGCCAATATCAAAACCTCCTCCTCCTTTTTTAACCATGCTATATATGCTTTATTGAATAAACTTCTAAAATTGTGCTGAGACATTTTAACATACGGATCTAATTTGAAGGCTATAGCTAATATATGATAATCCATACCACCTTTATATACTCTCGTTCTATTCTCTCATATGTTCATCCTTCACATTCTCCATCTTTCTCTCTCTCTTTCTCTCTCAATTCCTCGTGTTCAGGTATGTGTTCTTCGATCTTAATCTCCTTTTGTCTTTACTTTCATGTTTGCTACTTTTTCTTGAGTCATTCAAGGGGTGATTTGGTGCAAAGTTTTTATTTTTCTTACTTTTTGGTATGTGCTTATCAGTTTTGTTTTGCATGGGTGTTTCATATTTCATTTCTAGGGTTGATTGATGTAATAGTAATGTGGGTGAGAAGTGTGTGTCATTGTGAAAATGTGTACTTGTCTGGTCTAACTCTTACCGCATGTTACTACAATTTTTGTGCTAGTTTTCTTAGTAGATAATGTCATCATGTGTTTCCTAGTGTCAACTAGTGTAGGATTTTCTTGCATTAGATCCTTTGGTAAGGGTCACTCTCCTCATCCTTCTCTTGAAGGTTTTGAGGATGAGAAAGAATGCATTACCATTGACTCTGATGAAGATGAAGCTAAGTAGTTCAATTCCTCCTATTTAAATATATATATACACCATCTAATAACTAACAATATATATTATGTCATGGTTTTAAATTATGGTTGCAGTTGTAATGCTTTAAAATAATGTTGATACAAAAAGTATTACAACAATGATAGATGTAACTTCAATTTAAAACCATGATTTCTGCACTAGCTTGTGCTCAGTAACAAGAAATTCTCAACAATATTGATGCTTGTGGGGCATGAAAATAACTCACAGTGATAAAGCATATGAATTTTTTTCAGAGATCAAAATTAATTAGCATGTATGTGTGTTTATATTGAATGAAGGAAATTTAAATGCTTCATTACTGAATTACTATGTAATCCTCGATTATTATTAAGGATTTAATTAAAGTGTTTGAAATCTTTCTCATATTTTGATTTTTTTTAATTTACTGTGTATGATGAGTGTTTAAAATCTTTCTCATATTTAATTTGCTCTTATATGTGAATTTTTTTAGATGAATTCAAATTCATAATTATCCACTTATTATTAATATATGCTTTTTTCTTGTATATTTTGTGCTCATAATAATTATATTTTTGTTGTAGGGATTGGATTAGGAGAGTGAGATTCCATCACCAAAAGAGTTAGAAAGTATGTCTTCTGGAGCAAGCAACAAGGAAGCATGACCTTGCTTGATATGTTAAGACGTATATTAAGGATTATATGCTAAGACGTATTATTGAAAAATGTTACTTTAATACTTTGTATTTGGATTATGACATTTCAATTATGACTTAGATTATGACTTTTGGATCATGTATGAATTAAAAATCATCTTATGATGTTTGATTTATGGGTATGCCTTTTGGTTATTATGAGATTTTTAAGTGAGTTTCGAAAATATCACTTTAAATTGGTGGTTTCAATCTTATTTTAAAAAGCATAAAATTGTCATCATAATTAGGTACAAACGACGGTTAGAAACTCCCATTTTAAATGAAAATGATGTCATTATACGCTGGTAAAAATGGCGGTTAAAAACTGTCATTTTAAACGAAAATGATGCCATTATAACCTGGTAAAAATGGCGGTTTGAAAATGCCATTTTAAATACAAAAGATGCCATTATAACCTAGTAAAAATGACGATTTTTAACAGCCATTTTAAACAGAAATGATGCCATAACATCTTGGTAAAAACGGCGGTTATAGCCGCCATTTTAAACAATTCAAAAACCGCCATTTTATGTGAAAATAATGGCGGTTACAAACCGCCATTTTAACCCTAAAAAAGCAACCGTATTATCCATTGGTTGTTACGGCGATTTTCTGAAAATCGCCATAATAACCAGAATGGCGCCTAGAATAACGACGTTTTTTGGAGGCACCATTTTTGGTAATAATGGCAAAAAATAACCGCCGTTTTAACCCCTTTTTTTGTAGTGTGTGGAACTTG
>NC_029780.3:119132008-119174701 GCF_000817695.3 Arachis duranensis | reverse complement strand
TTCTCAAATTATTTAACTAATAAATTAAAACAATAAAATAATAATTTAAAATAGTAACAAATAATTTAAAATTCTATTCTTCTGGAGTTCATCTTTTTCTTAAAAAGATTGAATAATCTTTTCATTGTCAATACAATCAAATATCTCTCTTTCTATATATGTGACTAAACACTCATTTAAAAATTCATTTTCCATAAGGACCTTTTCACAAATATGCACACCTATCTTTGTCTCTGTCATTTGGATGATAACTTAAAATCTTTGATCATTGTCCTGAATCTACTATAAGACTCTCTACTTTGAATTCTAAAATCTCCTTTTGTTAGAAGAGGTCAACGAATTGTTTTGGGATCCAACCTCCAACAATGAAGTTCTTTTGAAATATTTCTCCATTACTAATAGAATAAAATTATAAACCTAAGTTGATTGACTAATATAAATAATTTACAATTTTACACAAATTAAAAAATACAGTATAAAATTATATATGCAAAATTGATAATAATGCATCATTCAAATTGATTTCTAAATTCCAACAGCAACAACTAATGAACTAAACTGCAACAAAATTCCAACAACAACAACAATTTGATTTCTAAATTCCAACAGCAACAACTAATGAACTAAATTCCAACAGCAACAAAATTGATTTCTAAATTCCAACAGTAACAATTACATAGATAGAATCACATAACTAAACTACAGAACCCAAGAGGCAATTAACAAAAAGCAATTAACAATCATCATTCATAAATCACAAATGTATGTACCAAGAGGCAAGAGTGAAGAGTCCAGACTGAACTGCAGAACCCTGAACTCCACTAGGCAGAACCCAACAGCGATGCGGCACCCAAGACTAGGAGGAAGAGGAAGAGGAAGAGGAAGAGGAGGAGGAGGAGGAGGAGGAGGAAGAAGAAGAAGAAGAAGAAGAAGAAGAAGAAGACAAAACCAGACGCCGAGGGAACGCAGCGGCAGAACCAGACGCGGGCACGCGGCGATGCAAGGAGAAATCAGTAGAGACGGAGCCAACGCGGGTGAAAGGCTGAACGAGACAGCGACAGAGAAACTGGCGGAGTGGGAGAGTGGCAGCAGAAGGCAGTAACTCTGGAGGGCTGGACTGCTGTAGTCTAGAAGCGGAGGTTGGAGGTTGGAGGCTGGAGCAGAGAAACAAATTAAAAAAAAGGAGAAAGAGAAAGGTTAGAGATTTGGAGGGTGGGGTCAAAATTAATTGGATAGTGGGGGCAAATTAAATATTTCACTAAGAATTACTCACTAATTTTTCAATCTCACTGGGGGTAGTTGCCCCCACTACCTGCTGAGTACATCCGTCTCTGTGCCTACCTCTATTAGTAGTAGGTGGGATTCCCTTCCACTTTCGATGTAGCTCATAGCCTATTCTCTAGTTCTAGAAATCTTACTAATGCCTTAAATAAAATTAGCTACTTATGAAATTGGATAAATTACTTAGTGATGAAATTCCACAGAATGAGCAGTTGTAGGCCTTTAAGGCCAAATATAAGGAAATCACTAGATTGAGCTATTATTTATCTTAAGTGGGGGAGTCCTCCATCTCTATAGCTTAGGCAGGAAGGATAATTGAGTGAAACTATCCAGAGAATTGTAGTTCAAATTCATATGGGGAGCGGGGGAGATTTAGATAAGAGGGAGGAGGACTTTGAACGCCCGTCCCATGAAGCGCCAGGGAACCATGCGTTCCTCCTGGGCTGGGTTCAAGGACAGCAATCAGCAGCTTCCCCTGTAGTCATCAGCTCATTCTTGAAAAATTCGATCGGGTGTTCATAATCTGAAGTAAAGGATTCGAACCTTTGCATGCAGGTACCAAAAATTGATGCCTTACCACTTGGCTATACTCCATACAGCCTTTTTTTGGACGGTAGAATGAACAGGAAGAGAGGGAAGGGAGAAGTAGGGCTCGAAGAACTAGCCGTGCAAGAACGTAGGAATATAGCAAGTACTCACGGACCGACTACAACAGGCTCACAACTTTAATCTAATAGAAATAGACGGTAAGCTCTCTGCTCTATTTGCTTGCAATGCATTTACCTATCAACGTTGGTGAATGCTTCTATAGCCTTAGACTCATTACGCTGTTCATCCACTTACTTAAAGACTCGTTATGCTGTCCACCGAAAGTCGGTAACCTTCGTCAGCATTTGGTACTCTCTCGACAATTTCAATAGTTCATTTTAAGTCTTTGGTATAATGAACTACAAGCCCTTTAGAGAGAAATAAACAAAGCTTGGTTGTAGGAACCGACGGTGACGAAGATTACCAATAACAGTTCAATAATAACAACAACAATATTCACACAGTTCAATGATAACAACATAGTGCAATTAAAAAAAGATCTGAAGAGTAAAGACAGAAAAGAAAAGATAGAAAGTAGAAGAGTGAACATAATAAAAGAGAAAGTGGAAGACGAAGAAGAAGACACAAAGTAGAGAGAGAGAGAGAGAGAGAGAGAGAGAGAGAGAGAAGAAGATGCCAGCATCGACAGAAGAAGAAAAAGAACAAGAAGAAGGCGGCGGCAATGAGCAAGGTCATATATAATCATTATCATCGCCGCAGAACTCAAGGTTGAATTTGACTCTGAGCTCAACGTCAATTCTTACGTCGAAGCCAATATGTCCGTTGAGTTTGACTAGGTCCACGCCGAAACTCACTAGCTCGCCTCTACGAGTGAGGGAGGAGAATAATTGATTTAAAAAATTAGAGTTTATATAATTTTAAATTAATTAAAAATGTCAAATAATATTTTATTGTGCTATGTCATCTAATTTTTTTTTGTTTTTCACGGTATCTCCCAGTCTGGCAGGTCAAGGACTAATCCGTCGCAGTACTAAATTCCATTTAAAGGTTTACTGTTAGCCAATGAGTTGATGCATGCACAAGGCGAGATTCGAACCGCCATGTCATCTAATTAATTAGTCAGCTAAGCGTTTTTTGTTAACAAAAATAGGAGCAGTTAAAATTTGATCATTTTTGTTAAATTTTAAGTTTATTTAAGAGTTTTTTTTGTCGATAACATCTCTTAATATCCTTCTTATCAGCACTTGAAATTTTCGGATGCCAAATTGTTAATCATCTCTATTCTATGCTTTGTTTAATATTTTTTGTTGGAACTTGTGATGTTTTTATTTTATGCTTTGAACTTTTTAGCATATATAATATTGAGGTCTAATTATTAAATATAAGTTTAATTTTAACTTTTTGAGAGGCAAAACAAGGGCTATATACAAAAACGTATATATAGATGGAGTAGTCTCAATTCAATTCATTTAATTTCCATGTTACGTTAAAAAAAATTCAGTAGTCTTAATTTTTCAAAAAATTAAAATGTTTGAGCATAGAATATTTTCCAGAACACCAAACAGAAGGGTTAGCATTTAGATTTGCTTTTAAGTTTTAATGATTGCAAAAACATAATTTTTTTTCTTGCTCACAATGTTTTCTAATCCAATTGACTAACAATTAATGTATCGCAAATTTAAATTTTTTAAAAGTTTATTATTAGCTGATTAATTAATGCATGTATAAAATATAATTTAAACTCTAATACTTATTTAACAGACGAATAAACTAATTACTCAATCAACTCATCAACTCAGGCCAGTTTTGCAAAAACAGTATGAAACTATCGATCCAATATACATAAACATACAAACATAAATATAGCCTTCACCGAAATAATAACGAAGATAGCGTAAAATTAATTATGCTAATAATTCTACTTGATTAATACAACTATTATTGCTAAAGTTTAAGCTTCACATGTATGTGATCATTCTTTAATCTCTTTTTCACAGAACCAATTAGCTCGTACTAGAAATTAAAATTTTCTTCGAAAGAAAGCAAAGAGAAAGTCATGAACTCATGAACTTGTCAGTTTAAGTTTGAATAACTCACTGAATATGCCTTTCAAGATCAAATTATAAATAAAAATATTTTTAATTTGTTGATACTAAAAATAATTTCAAAATATTTTAAATATAAAAATAAAAAAAATAATTCATATGATAAACAACTTTTTTATTTAATAAATCCCTTGTACATTTGAGATTTGACTCAGTTTTATGAGAATGTTTGGATATCTATTAGAAAAGTATATGTAAAAATAGACAAAAATTATTTTTATAATTTTTTAAAAAATATTTTTAGTTATTGACAAAAATAATTATAAAAATATATTCAATTGGTATAAAATTACTAAATTTTAAGGATAAAAATTTCTCATTATTCTAAACATATTTAAAAAAATCATAAAAGGAAGATCTTTAAAATTATTTTTGAGAATATATATTTAATGGTTGAGAATTTTTGTCATATTTTAAAATATTTTAATTATATTTTTGTTGGTAATAAATTTAAAATGTATTTTTATCTGTTATTTAATAATTCAAGGATATTTTTTATAGTTTATATTTAAATATTTTTTTCCAGACAAATATTTTTAAATTAATTGAAGTACATGCATAAAATGTAAAATAATCATTTTTAATTGAGCTCATCTGAGTTGCATTAATATTTTTTCATAAAATAATAAAACTAGACACCAAATAAAAATATAAAACAAAATGAACAAGAACTGAATGTGAATGACATCCTGAGATTTGACATTCCAACAGCACAAACTAACTGGTTCCTTCTTGTGCCGCTCAATCTTTTTATTTCCCATTAATTTAATTTTGAGGTTGAAAAATGAAACATAGTATATGTGAGTAGATATGATATACTGAATAGAGAAGAAGGAGGCTGATTTTTTTTTATATGGAAGAAATATTGGTGTTTTTTTGGGAAATGGGATTATTTGGTATAATTATAAATGGGTGGATTTTGTAGGTAAAAAGTCAACACGTGGGAGACGTGGTGCAATATATGAGGGGCATGTTGGACACGTGTCAGCATCTTGGCCAACACGTGGCAGCGTATTGGCCAACACGTGGGGACGTGAGGCAACACGTGGGAGGCGTGTTGAATGAGTTCCACAATACTGTAATACACTTTAAATATCAATATTCAACCAAACCACCATTTTTATTTCTATATTAAAAATAATTTCTGGAAGTAGGAGAAAAATTATATTATTAAATATAGGTAAGAAAAAGACCTATGAAGCTATGTTAGGCCCGCTATGAAAAGCAACTAGACTGTGTTACCTTTGGCTACACCTTCTTAGCTTTTTATGATCGATTTCATTACCCTTCCCATCCCCTATTATTTACTTCATATTTCATATTTGAGTGTGGTCCTTTTTCTTTTGGATCTTTCTCTTTTCTCTTATGTTCCTCAATATATAATTAATTCCATTATGATCTTCTTTCCCTTATCATTTATTCTCATTAAATTTCATTTGTAGAGAGAAAGCTAAGCATGGTAAGGTTAAATTGAATATTTGTTAGTTTATAATGAACAAGCATTCAGAATAGGGGACCTGCTATCTATATGGATTATTTTCATATTGTATGTGTACAATTTTATAGTAGTAACATGGCAATTAAATAACAGAAATATAGATTGGAGGGAACCCTATAGTCTATATGTATTATGTTTTCTCATTTAATTTCAACTTCTCTTTTTGTATTTAGCACTTATTGCAATGAAGACGTTAAAACATATCGTTTTAAAAAGAGAAAATTATATACTCTTGAGCAATCTGTATTAAACCGGAAAAAGGGGTGTATTTAAAGAAGGGGGTGAGGGAGGCTCTCTAGTCTTAGTACAAGGCTGAAGCTTTTAAGTTGGAGGCAATTCATGACAATTATTATGCCAACTATGACTTGTGGTAATGTGCACGAAACCGAGTGAATATTGAAAATTCAACGTTATAACGTCTTTCCTCTTAAATGAAATATAATTATGGAAAGCATTCATTTCATAATGTTAAACCCTTTTAGAGCACTCAAAATTTGAAGAGATTAATTTATGTGAAAAAGTTGAAGAAATGGTAGTAGATCTTATATTCTTATTATGCTGTACGTTTTGGTTTTAGATACTACACTACTTGTATAATTCTAACTTCGTTTTTAACTAAACATGTGAACTTTTAATTAGTAAATCCGCTCTCATGTGAAGGGATATATTTTTTATGTATATAAATCAATATGTATAATCTAAAAAATATTTATGTTTTTATATCATTTTATATATCTTTTTTAGAGTATAAATAAGATAAATATCTCGTTTATTATGTATTAGACTTTTTCATGAAAAGAAAAATAAAAACACATGAAATTGAAAACTCAAAACTTACCCACTTAAATATACATGAGCCTATTTATGTATGGCAAATTCTGTGGTGCCTATAATTTTGGTGTCGAAATTACCGAACTTGCCTTTTATGGTAAGTTTTAAATATTAAAAAATTATTTATTTTTATATTTGTTAATTTAAATATTTATTTTTGTCTCTTTTTAATAAGTTAGACAAATGTATATAGACACCATAGCATGCACTTTTATATATAATGATGAGATAGAGTTCACACTATGACTACTTTTATATCTATATATTCTAATACCCCTTTCAGGTTGGAACATGAATGTCAATCATGTCCAGCTTAAAGTTGAGATAGAGGAAGGTCTTTGTTGATAAAAATTTAGTGTACAAATCTGCTATATTATTTTCTGTTTTAATCGGCAGTATGTGATTTACTCCTATTTTATTTTTTTTTTCTGGCTATATGACAATTTATTTTTATCTATAATAACACAGACAAAAATAATAACATTCTTTTTTTTCCTGAATTTAATGGCGTAAGAGAAAAAATAAAAGAGACGAAGAACATATCTGAAAGGGAGAGTTTGTGGAAAACCATGAGAACGAACTTGAACTTCATGAAATCAAGGGGAGAGAGAGCGTTTCTGAGTTGGAGAGAGGAGCAAATTTGATTGTCTTAGTCTACAAAGTGGTTGCTGTCGGCGGCAATAGTGGTGGTGCAGAAAACGGAGTTGTTGGGTCTGATAAAGAAAACCATGGCAGTGGAAAGAGACAAAAATGCCACTAACATTAGCGGCCATCTCTTCTTTGGCATTTCCATTCATGCCTACATATGTTTCGTCATTGCTTAGTTTCTTACTTCCTAAATTTCTGAATCTCTTACCTGGGAATATGGAATTTGCTATGGAGGTGAGGTTCGATTCTTTTGGATTTGGAATTAGGGTTCATGGACTCAGAGACTGATTTAAATTGATCTAATAAATTTATCTTATCAGCAACAAGAAGGTACACTAAACGAGTGCTACGCTGGCAGTTAACAGGTCATGTTAGCTAGCGTTAGCCACATCAGCGTAGGAGATGATAGAAGGACTAACGCGACTAAGGTGGTTATCTTTCGAAAACGAATTTAATTAATTTTATCTTTTGGAGACAAAAATAAATATTGAAATATCTTTCATGAACACTTTTGACTATTAACTCATTTTTGTTTATACCCTGAATATGAACAATAAATTACATATCAATTCTATACTAATGTGTCATTAATATGTTAGTCTAAGTTGTCAAGGGTAAGTGATACTTTAACATATAATTGCCATGTTAATTAGCATCTCCAATAACGATATTAACTTCTAAGAATATAATTAAAGGTAAAGTATTAGATTGGTTCTCTATATTTGGGCGTAATCCTGTTTTAGTCTTTAAAATTTAAAGTGGTCTATTTGAATCCAAAAATGTTTTATTTAGTTTTAATGTAGTCCCACCGTGAGATCAAAGTTAAATAATTAACGGAATGTCCTACATGACAGCAATACAAGAACAAGGTCGATAATTTGGAGAACAAGTACAAGCTCCAGAGGCATAAAATCAACCGTGGATACATCAACATTTATTTATCATTTTTCTTATAATTTAAATGAAATATTTTCTATAGAATTAAAGAGAATGATAAATAAATGTATTGATGCATCCACGGTTGATTTTGTGCCTTTAGAGCTTGTACTTGTTCTCCAAATTATCGACCTTGTTCTTGTACTGCTGTCATGTAGAACATTTCGTTAATTATTTGACTTTGACCTCACGATAGGACTACATTAAAGCTAAATAAAACTTTTTTGGATTCAAATAGAACACTTTAAACCTTAAGGACCAAAACAGGATTACGTCCAAACGTAAAGGACCAATTTAATACTTTACCCTATAATAAAATATATTTAAAATATTAAAAATTAAATTAAATATTAAAATATTTTAAAATATTTTAAAAATTATATGAAAAAAAAAGTATTCATTACTCAAAATACTTTTTTTTTTTACCAAAGACAGTTATTTTATTCCAACAATGAAAGGAATACAAGCAGACCAAAATTCAGGCGAAAGCAACAAAGAAAATGGGGGTATCCCAGTAAAATCAACTAAGTGATGAATAATTAAACATAAACTTTTTAGACAAAAAAGAAAGAGCCGATAAATTAGGGTTGTAAGGTTTTGCTATTTTGTCTGAAGGAGTGGAAGATCTCGAAGCTGCCTCCAAGCTTTTTTCTGGTGTCACCTTCATTCTCTCAAACACCCAAAGATTTAGCAATTTAATTCTACCAGCAGATAATAGCCGTGAAGTTGAGCTTATCCTCTTTGTCGCTCTATTGCGCAACGTTTACCTTCAATCTCAGCCACCATTGATGGAAGTGACCGTATGGTTGAGAAGGTAGGAATCTGGCCAAAGAGCTTTTCTCCCAAATGCTTCTCGCCTCTACACAAGTAAGTAGACAATTATTAATTGATTCACGGTCATTGCAGTAACGGACACATTCTAGGTTTAAAGAAGTAAACCTGGCATTGAGGTTCAGCATTAATGGGAGGGCTTTATGGCACACCTTCCAGAGGAACAATTAGATTTTTTGGGGATTGCAAGTTTCTAGATTTGAGACCAGAGATGGGGGTTCCGCATTACGTCTGGGCAATGGTCAATTGCAACATGGTAGAATTGGTAAGCAACGTTATAGTCTTGTGTGACATCATAGCTGTTTGTCTTGTTGAGACACCATTGCAATTTATCTTCTTCACTTGTAGGTTTAATTGCGAGGATTCTGCTGGCAATTTTCGAAGGAAAAACACTGTGAATTAGAATCTAGTTCCATGACCGTGGGTTGAGCATGAGGTCCTTCACCCAGAAAATTGAGTTACACTACGGTTGGAAAGATTGATTCCAGTTAATGCAGAAAGGAAAAGGAGGTGGTAGCTAGGGGTCCCCAAAAACTTTAATTCCGCTCCCAGATCCTACTTTCCAGTTCAAGCCTTTCTCTACAATTCTGCGCCCTTCCAGAATACTGTGCCAGGCCCATGAAGGTAAGCTTCCAACCTCTGTAGTTAATGCGTTTCCATATCTGAAATATATATCCTTTAACATTCTGCTCAGTAGGGAATTAGGTTGCGTAGCTAATCTCCAAAATTATTTTCCCAATAGAGCTAGGTTCTGGACACATAAGTCCTTCACCCCAAGGCCACCCTCTTTTTTACTCCGTGTCATCTTGTCCCAGCTCACCCAAGCCATACGCCTTTCTGTCCCCTTTTGACTCCACCAAAATTGAGAGAATATACTATGAATTTTTGATAGTAGAGTGTCCGAAAGACGAAAACAGGAAAGTGTATAGATAGGAACAACTTCACTTACTGCTTTGATGAGAATATGTTTTCCTGCATTAGATAGCACGTTAAGTTTCCATCCCATAAGATTCTTTTGTACCCTTTCTTTGATTGAGTTGAAAGTAGCTTTTTTAGATTTATTGATAATAGAAGGAAGCCCCAAGTATTTATCTTGTGCACCAATATGAGTTATATTTAGTCAAGTTGCCAGAGAATTTCTGACTGTTTCAGGGGTGTTATTGCTGAAGAAAATTAATTATTTATCCATGTTAACATTTTTTCCACTAAAGCTCTCGTAGTCAGTTAATATGCCTAGAATGCTGTCAAAAGATTCATCCGAGGCTTTGCAGAAAAGAATGGAGTCATCAGCAAAGTGGAGGTGGTTGATAGTGGGGCATCACCTACTAATTTGTAGTCCTTGAATCTACCTGTTTTGTTTCACTTTGTGTAGCAAAAAGGCAAAACCCTTTGCACAAAAAAGAAATAGATACGAGGATAGAGGATCTCCTTTCTCTAGTTGGTTTTAAAAAAAAAATCATAGGGTTGACCTTCCACAACAACGGAATAAAAAACAGTTGTGACTAGTTCTCGGATCCAATTAGTCCATCTAGTTCCAACACCAAGCTTCTCCAAGATGAACCATAGAAAGTGTCATTCCACTCGATCATAAGCTTTACTCATATCTAACTTGATAGCCATTTCAACCTGAAGACCAATCTTTTTTGTTTTTTAAATAGTGCAGCAATTCGTGTGGAATCAAGATATTATCAGAGATAAGTTTTCCCTTAAGAAAGGCACTATGATTAGGGATAATTAAGTCATTCATACAACCTTGCAGCCGGTGCACTAGGATTTTTGAAATAATTTTATAAAACACTATAGACAAGCTAATAGGTCTCACCTGGTTCATGATATTCGCATCAGGGATTTTTGGAATGAGGCAAATATTTGTGTGATTGAAACCTTTCAGTATGCGCACTCCACCAAAGAAGCTGGTAACTGCTTTGAACACATTACTTCCTACTATTTTCCAAAAGAATTGATAAAATTTTGCTGTCATTCCATGTTCCCCTAGAGCACTCTAGGGGTGGATGCTGAAAGCCGCTCGCCTAACTTCTTCCATAGAGACTGATCTTTGTAGCCTCCGGTTCGTGGTAGCTGTAACCTTTGGCTCAAAATCAGTTAGGAATGATTCTGGGTCGGCCTGAAAGGAGGAAGCAAAGATGTCTCTGTAGTAATCCCCAGCCACGGATGCAATGGCCGAATTAGTTGTTACCGTCTCTCCATTCTTTCCAATTAGCCTCCAAATCTTATTTCTCTGGCTTCTAGTCTTGAATTTTTGGTGGAAGAAATAAGTGTTTTTATCGCCTTATTTTAGCCATTTAACTCCAGATTTATCCTTCCAATAATGTTCTTCTTGCAAGTAAGCCACTTCTAATCGATTCTCAAATTCTGAGATCTCCTCCTTGCCAGTTATGCCTGCAGCTCTTAGCTCCTCCAATTGGCCTTCAATTTCTGCCATAACTTTCCTGGTATTGGATTTTTTTTAACATTGCCATGCCACAATTTGGTGTTTACAGTACTTTAGCTTCTAGGCCAGCTTATACATGGGAGACCCTTCAATCTCAATCCTCCAAGATTTTTGAACTATTTTTTGAACATTTTCCACAACACACCATCTTTCTTGAAACTAAAATCTCCTTTTCAATTGTTCATTAGTTGGATTAGTTTCGAGAATAAGTGGTGCATGGTCTGATCCAATTTCTGATAATGTCAACAATAGTTGCGTGTGGGCAGCTGGCTAGCCACTGTTCACTGGCCATAAATCTGTCCAACCTCTCTATCAATAGCTCTTCCGCTCTTCTTTTTATTACTCCATGTAAATTGTCTACCTTGCATGCCCAAATTCGCTAACCTATTATTCCCAATGAAGTAATTGAAAGTTGAGATTGATTGGGAAGATTTAAGTCCACCGCCAACTATTTCAGATTGGTTAGTGATGGAATTAAAATCGCAAAAAATCACCACTTTACCTCCCAATTGTTGTATAATGGTTGTAATGTCCTCAAATTGTCGCTGCCCCACCTAATCATTACAGCTCATATGAACCCCATCAATGTCCAAGTCTCATTCAACATAATGCTAGTCCACCATCAGAATGTTGAATGACTGTAATTTCGGTGTCTTCTTTCCAACATAATGCTAGTCCACCAACTCTTCCTGTCGGGTCAACCAGGAAAAATTTAGAGAAACCACACGACTTTAACTTTCTTTCCACCATTCGAGATTGAGTTTTGATCTCACAAAGAAAACCAATCTCGGGAGAGTGGAATTTGTTGATCCCTTTAAGGTTATGAATTGTTATGGGTCTTCCCAAATTCTGACAATTTCATGTAAGTATCTTTATGGGCTTGTGGGTGCCAATTGATGGCTAACACCCTCCACCTCAATGTCTCAGTTTTGCATTTCATCTAGGCATATTCTTTTCTGGCCTTCTTCCATCTCCTTCCCTTCAGATCTTCTCTTGGTTCCACTAACAAGGCCATAGTTCTCTCTCCCCTGTCTAGCCATACTCTTTAGGCGTAAACCTCTCGCAAAGATCTTCATCGGTACTGTATTATGCTCACCGGTTATTCAGTATTTAATTGCAAATTCAGTTCCCCTAGAACAACACGGTTACCGTGATACTCCATAGACCTCCACTCCTCCTCAGGAATGATTCTACCAGTGTCTTTTACCTTGTTTTCCTTGTCCTCTACTTTATCATTTCTTCTACTGTCATTTTCTTTCATGTTGAGACTAGAAAAACTATTAATCAGCTATGTTGGGGTTGGTTTCTTCCTATTCCTTATTGATTCTGCTACGGACCTAGCAGGGCTTTCACCATCATGAGTCCTAAATGTATCCACCATCTTTTCTGTCTGATCTACCCTCAACCACTGTTCAATCTGGTCTTGATGCACACATTCATTGGCTGAGTCTTTAAACAACTTGTTACATGTCTTTTCCTCGTGCCCTATATGAGCACAATAAGTGCAGAATTTTCCAAGGTGTTCATACCTCAGCCCTACTTCCAGTGTTCCTTTGATCTGGTCCAATGACTCGTAGATTGTCTTTGAATTTTCTGTCGCTATTAATTTCTACCCTTGTCTTGATGATTCTTTATTCCTTCCCCCTGACATTTAAGAAACTAATGTCTAGAGTCTTCTGAGCTTTCCACTTAGTCAGTTATTCACTTCCAATATCTTACATTTTTTGTGCAAACTCCAAAACTGCACCTGCATTGGAATGAGTCTAATTCAGCTCTCTGTAGCACTCTCCCAGTCAGTTGATTTTTTTAAATGCAGAACATAATCATTAAACAACTATGGAAATCCCCCTTCTATTCTCGCAGCCTCCCCTTCATGATCGAAGAAAAGTGGTATTGATGATCTCCCATGTTAGCTACCCTAAATCCAGCCGAATCCCCTTATATGGTTTTAAGGGCACTGTCTAGCGTCCCTACCGAAAAGGTTTTGTCAGTAAAAAATCCTTCAACAAGGCTTTTAGAACAGGCGTTGACTCTCTTAGAGACATCTCCCTCCTCCAAACAGATTGGTCCATCATTCTCTTCACCACTATCCTCGTTTCTCTATTGCCGGTTATCCCTTCTATTTTGCATATTGACAACACAATGCAATCAAAGAGAGAGAGCCGATTGATGAGTACTGAAGAGCGATCAAATCTAAAAAAAATTTCTTAATAGCCACCAAAATCCTGAAATAGAGCACCCAAATTCTAATAGAGCACCAAAATCCTATTAACATGACACTTTTTTTGTCTCAAAATACTACTATATTATATAATTAAAATATGAGTTTAATTTGTACATTCATCATATAATAAAAGAAAATGATATTTAGTTAGTTGTTACAAAAGCAATGTTTATTTCTAAAGATCAACTAGAACAGAAAAGTTAAGATTTAGTATTATATTTGGTGGTGATAAATTAAAACTAAAATTTTAATCTAAAAAATTTAAAATTTTAATTCTTTCAATATTTTTAAAAAATACAAAAATTAAAAATTAAAATTTCTAAAAACAAATACCAAAATTTTTAATAATATTTTTTTAAAAAATACCCTTATTAAACTTTTTAAATTTCCATTATATCCTTTTTCCCGTATTCCCTTCCTAGTTTCTACGTTCAGTAACGACCGTCACCGCCTCCTTCGGTGGCAACGTCTCATCCCTCTGTCACCGCCGACATCTCCCCCTCCCTTTCCGTCTAATCTCTTTCTTCCTCCTCCTCCTTCTTCTTCCTTGGTTTTCTCTCTCTCTCTATTTTCTTTCTTTCCTTCCCAGCTTCTTAAGTTTTTTGCCCTCTTCTACTTCTTGCTTTGTGTGCTTAATTATTAATCTTATGCGTGACCATTGTGATTTTAATATGGTATTACCAAAATTGATGAAACTGTAATTTCTAGTGGTTATTTTCTGTTCCTTGATTGTGCATGTGTTGTCATATTATTGCTGGAAATAGTTGTTGTTTTTTACCCATGCTCCTTAATGTTAGTATTGGAATCTCTTTTATATCATATTTGTTCTTGCCTTCTCATGGACTACAATGGCTTGGAAGTTTATGAATTTGCTTTTATTTTTGGTTCAACATTTGGATATTTGACTCATTAATATGCATTGAATTTCTAGTTGTGAAAAAAGAAAAATAGAGTTTGTGCATGATTAGTAATTGAGTTGACTTTATTAAAGATTGTTTAAAACTTTCTGATGATGATGATTTTGATAAGAGAAAATGATAAATTAGTCCCTAATCTTTTAACCCGCGGACATTTTTGTCCCTGACCATTGGAAAATACTTTTAAGTCCCTGACGTCTCTAAAAATTAGACGGATCAATCCCTCCGTCCATAAGCCACCGTCAGACCTGACGGAAAAGGCTGACCTGGCTCCCCCTCTGCTTATCTGGCTTAACGGCGTTCTCACGTGACACGTTAGTGGGATGGAGCTTTTGAAAAAGGGACACATAAGTCCCTGTCACTCAAAACGACGTCATTTTGTGTGATGCCCCTTATATACACTCTCATCCCTTTCCTTGTGTACAATGCCTATTACACCCACAGAGCTTTTACAGAATTACATTAAACCCTAAGGAAGACCAAAGATCAAATGCAGGAATACTCTATTTCTCCCTCCAAAAAACCACCATCCAGACTGAGAAGGTTCCGGTGTGCATTCGCTATGGAAGAGGGAGAACCATATACTCTGTTTCTCGTCTTCTTTATAGAGATTTCCTTCCTCATCAGTGATTTTCTTTCAGTTTTATTCCTTCTTTGTTGAGATGCCTGCTGATGAAAAAATTGAGTGTTCTTGTTCCCCGGTTTCAACAAGTTCGCACGAGATATTTGGGCCCATTTAATCTCTTCTTGATAGAAGAGTTTGTTTAAGTCTGCATGTGCCCTTTTCAAATTCATAATTGTTTCTTCAATTTGTAAGTGAGATGTAAGTTATCATATGAGTTCTTATTTTCCTTTATTTGTTTCGGAAGTTCCCCAAATTTCTCTTTTCTCCATTCTTGCAATGCTTTGCTCCCCAAATATATGGCCTCTTCCTTTTTAAGCTCTCCCCATGAACATCGATTAGGATTGGACAATGGTCTGATCTGTATCTTTGAAAATGCTTTACCACTCCTTCTAGGAATGCTTCCTTCCAAGTTATTATTGCCACTGCTCTATCTAGACTTTCTTGAATATTTGCTTCCCCAACCTGATTGTTAGACCAAGTTTAAGCATATCCTACAAAGCCTAAATCTAGAAATTGGGATAAGTAAGATTTTAAGCTATATGACAGACAACAGTAGTAATAATGGTATGAGAAACAGCTCCAAAATAAGGATGGAAAATCATAATCTGCAAGGTTGGGGCAAATGGGTTCTTTGGATACAAAACCTGAAAAAGGTTGATGTCATTTCCCATTCCATCTGAAATCGAAAAGAATTGAATGGGGAAACACTTACGGAGCTGATTCCAGCGGTGAAGAACGGGATAGGACCAGGCTTCTGGTCAGGAGAAGCGGCAGCTTTTGCAGCGCGGTAAGCTTCTGGCGGCATGATGCCGTAAATAACGGAGACATTAACTCCAGCCTTCTTCCAAATGGCCTTGTCCTGAAGAACCCTGCTGATGCCGCCACCGCCGCCGGGCCTGGACCAAACATCCTCCTTGAAGTTGGCCCAACCGTCGGCGGCATCAAGGGCGGTGCAGACGGGGTCCTGAGCTTCTCTAATCATCTTCTCGAAGCGGGCCCTTACAGAAGAGGAGGAGGAAGAATAATGGGCCATTTAGGGCCAAACGAAAAATAACGTAGTTTTAGGGTTGAGGGATTTATTTGTCCAATTTTTGAAACTATCCTGTTCCCACGTGTGTATCTATGACGCCAAGTCATCAGAACGGAGTCACGTCAGACTTTTTCGTTGAATCTGACGGAGGCATTTGGACGGAGGGACTCATCCGTCTAATTTTTGTGAAGGTCAGGAATTTAAAAATATTTTCCAATGGTCAGGGACGAAAATGTCCGCGGGTTAAAAGGTCAGGGACTTATTTATCCTTTTCTCTTTTGATAATGATAAGTAGAAGGATTATGATTTATTTTGTTTTCATTTTTTAATTAATAAAAATATTTAAATAATTTTATTTTAAGAGCAATGTTATATAAATATTATTATTTTTTACTAATAATAATTTATACCAATATTTATAGACATTTTACACACAAAATATATAATTTATATTTATATTTATTAAAACTTTGTATACATAAATCAATACAAATTATATTTACGTTTTTAGAATTTATATATATAAATTAATAAAATTTATTTATTAAAGATAATTAATATTTTTACTAACCAAATCAGATAATAAATACTAAAAATTGGTGGCCTCTTAATAATTTCTCTTATTTTAAACTAAATTAAACAAAATACTGACATAATTCAATTATGTATATTTCATATCAAACGTAATATGAAAATTGAATTTAGTATTTATTTTTTTATTTTATTCTTTTTTTTTCAAATCAGTTTAAGTAAAATTAATTTCTTTTTAAGATAGCATATATAAAAAGCTATTTATTTTTATTATTAATATATGGCATTATCGTACTTTTATTAAACCATTTTAAACCTAACATGCAATTAAGTGTTAGCGCGACAAGTCACAAAAAAAAAAGTGTTAGCGCGACAATAAAAGATGTTTTATTTGGATAATGAGTATAAAAGTTAAGTGATTTTCTCTGTACATATGGCAAGTAAAAAAAATTGAATAACAATGACATTTTAGCAAATCAAGAAATTATTAAGCTACACACTACTAACTATATCCTCATGTGACCCGTGAAAACAGAAACACCTTCAAAGTCAGAATCATAGTACTATATATATGTACATTGTGCTTCTTAGCAAAATCAAAATTAAAATTACAAAATTATTATTCTTAGGAAAATCAAATTTGTAATAAGTTTAATAATTATCCATAAATTAAACTCACCAATGAGTCACATGACCATATATATATATATATGTATACATGCTTCCAAAAATAACCCTTCAAATTGAACTGTTTGATTCATTTAGTTAGCCACGAGTTTTGAGGACAAAATGGACCCAAGGGGTTGTTGTGAGAGAGAGATTATTATAGTATATAAAGTATAGTACTAAGTACTAACACACAAAGTATGGTCCAATTTTCTGATTTCTGAACCTATATAGTTCAATAGAAACTGCATACCATCACTGTTTCAAAGCCACTGTGCTTTATTGTCCTTTCATTTTCCACCCTTTTAGTTTCAATTCTCAAAGGGTAGTGATGAAGAGAGTGGTTCTGATAAGATAAATAACCCACAGGCAAAATGAAGCCTATGATATTATGAGTTTAATTTTGATGTATTAGTATAGTATAAAATATTTTAGGGTAAAGTATTAAAATAATCCTTTATATTTAGGCGTCATTTAGTTTTAATGTATTCCCATTATCACCGTATCAAAGTTAAATAATTAATAGAATATGTTACATGATAGCAGTATAAGAATAATGTTGATAATCTGAAAAATAAGTACAAATTTCAAAGACACAAAATTAATCGTGAATGTATCAATACATTTATTTATTAATTTTCTTAGTTCTATAGAAAATATTTTATTTAAATGGTAAGAAAAATGATAAATAAATATATTAACAGTTGATTTTGTACCTCTGAAGTTTGTACGATCGACTTTGTTCTTATACTACTGTCATATAGGATATTTCGTTAATTATTTAATTTTGACCTCACAGTAGGACTACATTAAAATTAAATGAAACTTTTTTAGATTTAAATAAGATACTTTAAACTTTAAAAACAAAAACAAAATTATATCCAAACGTAGGAGACCAATTTAATATTTTACCCAATATTTTATATAATACAATCATATTTTTTATATAATACAATATATTTATTATTTTAAATAACTATTCATACCGTTTATATANTATAATATTACGTAATTGAATTTACATTATAAAACTGTTTTATCACAAAAGAATATCAAAATTTAATTATTATATTATATTATATTATATTAGTGAATAAAAAACCTTATTTGTCTTGCATGCTAGCTATTACATGCATGATGCATGCACACAGCACACCTTTCTTTTCTTTTGCATGGATAATGTAATGGTCCCCTACTACTTACTGCTTATGTAACCTTCACTTTTTTCTTTCTTTCTTTTTCAAACACCCCTTAACTAATCCATCAATCCTTAACCCTTTTATGTGCATCCATTATTTCCTCCAACTACCAATATGTACTTTAATAACCTCCTACTAATAAAGTTATCACTCTGCCATTCTATTTTTACAATTAAAAATTGTTCTAAACAAATGTGAAATCAAGGCTTTAAATTATTACACTAACTCCCTTTGAAAATTTGAAATTTCATGATACTGCATCAAATTATTAATGAATAACCCTATTTAGTGTTCATATAGGACAAAACTGAAACAAATAAAAAATATATAAAATTATATTACTGCAGAGCTAATTTGCCAATTTCTCATCTAATCTAATATTCAATAATAATAATTAATAGTCACAAGAGTGTGGAAATTGCAGAGCAAGGCTGCATAAAAGCAAAAGGCTATTTTTTGCTTTCATATAAATAAATAATAATAGGCTAGGCCTCTTTAATGCATCTCTGATCATATATTAAAGTCATTGTTATTATGACCTTGAGCCTTGATAACTGTGCTAAGTTTTTCTTTCTTTTTTTTTATTTCTCTAATTTGTTTTCTTCCTTTCTTATATATATATAGTGCCCACACTTCCTTAGCTTTTCCATAAACACAATGGAGTAAAGAGGGTCAGGTTCCTTACTCAGCTTTTTGTGTTTCCTCCATTCCTCTTTTCCCATTCAGTTTTGAGCACAATTTCAGGATCTTGTTCTTTCTTACTCTCTTGATGCAACAGGAAGAAAATAAAATGTGTGCTCTTCCAAAAAAACCTTTGTAGTTTTTTGTAGGGCCCCATGCTGAGTTCTTTGTCTTCATTGTTGAGAGCTGATTAACTCATTTGTTTCATCTTCATTCTTCTCTCTGCTACTCACCTTTTGCTATAACTTACTTGAGGATTGTGTCTTTTATCCCAAAGGAGAAAACATTTCTGATATAACTAAACCCCATCATCATCAAAACCATGTAATCATATCATAAGATGCAATTGAGTTTCATCATCTTTGCCACCATATTCTTGAGCTTGTTATAGTCCTTTCTTTTTGGTTCAGTAACATTATCATGGAGAGGTTTAAGGCTATTATCATTAGTATTAGTCTTAGTCATGCAATTTTTGCTATGGTTTTATTCTCACTTGGTGAAAGTTGCTGTGGACAAATAGTAGTAGACTATGATGTAGCTCCAATGGAGAAAAATGAGCAAGAAGCTTTATATTCTACCATTCAAGGCTTTGTTGGTGATTCATGGAATGGCTCAGATCTTTATCCAGATCCTTGTGGTTGGACTCCAATTCAGGTAACTGTTCCATTTGATTATACTGCAGAATAGAATAGTGTTGGTTGAAGGTTTATTAGGCCTTTTCTTATGATGAGTTTCAGAAAAGAATATGATAGCTACTCTTAATTATTCAGAATTAACAATGAAGCTTTGAACATAATCTCCTTGTTTATTTGAGATTTCGTTTATGTATTATTAAAAATTTAGATCCATGAGGTCTTAATTTTGAAAATGATTTCTGATGTGAACCTTATCTTCATAGTAATGATTTCCCCCATTCTTTTATTCAAAAAGTTGTTTTTTCGTCATAGTAAAGTGTAAAAGGTTTCATGGTACAGCAACTATTCATTTTCTGATTAAACCGTGTACTAGGAATAGGAATTTTGGTAGTTATTTTGAAATGATAAGTTTTCTACAAATATTGCAATAACTTTTATTCTTTTTTCTTTTTATGATCTATGACATCTGTGTGGTGATGTTATTTTAATTGCAGGGTGTATCTTGTGATCTGTTTGATGGATTTTGGTATGTTAGTGTCTTAAACATTGGACCAATCCATGATAACTCTCTGGTTTGTGCTCCAAATTTGGAATTTAGGCCACAATTGTTTGAGCTAAGGCACCTGAAATCTCTGTCCTTCTTCAATTGCTTTCAATCACCAAACAAGCTTCCGGTTAGCATCCCGGCTGGAAGCTGGGACAAACTAGCCGAAAGCTTAGAATCGCTTGAGTTCAGATCAAACAAGGGCCTAATTGGAACCATTCCTTCAAGTTTTGGTGTCCTCAAGAACCTCGAATCGCTTGTGTTGCTAGAGAATGGCTTATCAGGTGAAATTCCAACAGAAATTGGTAGTCTCATCAAATTGAGAAGACTTGTTCTTGCTGGAAACTATTTCAATGGTAACATTCCAGATACATTTGGTGGACTTAAGGACTTATTAATCTTTGATCTAAGTCAGAATTCGCTATCCGGGGTGTTGCCTTCGACACTTGGAAGCTTAACTTCAGCATTGAAGATTGATGTTAGCCACAACAACTTGGAAGGTAATTTGCCAAATGAATTTGCTAATCTTAAGAATTTGACACTTATGGACCTCAGAAGCAACAAATTCTCTGGTGGATTAACTTTGTCTCTTGAAGAAATGTGTTCCTTGGAAGAAATGGTTTTGTCCAACAATCCCTTAGGTGGAAGCATCAATGTCCTAAAGTGGGAAAAGCTTAAGAACTTGGAAGTTCTGGAACTCTCTAACATGGGGCTAATAGGTGAAATTCCTGAGTCAATATCAGAGTTAAAGAAATTGAGATTTCTAGGCCTAAGTGATAACAACCTCACAGGAACATTGTCACCTAAGCTAGAATCTCTTCCTAGCCTCAATGCAATTTATCTAAGTGGAAACAATTTCATAGGAGAGCTTAAATTCTCCAAGGACTTCTATGGAAAATTAGGGAGGCGTTTTGGTGCATGGAACAACCCAAACCTTTGTTACCAAATTAGAGAAATGTCAAGTAGCAGTGTTCCTTATGGAGTAAAACCATGCCAACAACACCAAGAAGAGGTTAATTTGGTAGAATATAATTCAAATTCTAAGATTCTCAATGGGAATGTGAATGTGACTTCACATAACTACATATCCTCTATGGGGGTTTCTAGCCATGTTACCAATGGGTTATGGTGCAGTTTTATGGAAACAATGTTGGTGATGTGTCTATGTCTAGTTGTATAGTTAGCTCTTCCATCAAGAACAAAGATTCAACTTGTATTTCTTTTTTCTTTTAATTTTTCTTTTTTAGGCTTTTTAGTTTTCTTCTAACATATGCTGATAGTGTTGTCAATTACTTAATTTATTGCCCAACAAATTAGTTATCTTCACCTGAACATTGCAGCTCAATTAATATGGTTTCTTTAATTGATATCTGTATAATATAGTAACTACTCCACATTATGAAACCACTTCAGTGTTTGTTGCCAATCTTGTACTTTGTTTCTAACATCTTGTAAGAATTATTTACATATATTATTCTAGCATCTTCTAGTACTATATTAAAGACTAAGTTGAACTTCTAATATCACCTAGACAAGAAGAATTTTACACGAACAATGTTATGAAAATTTTTACCGTAGTTTGAGGTATTTATTTTGATCCTAAATGTCATGAAGAACTATTTTTACATAATCCTAAATGTAGTGTGACTCTCGAATATTGATTAATAAGTATGTAAATATGTAATACACACATATTGGATTGAAAAGTGATAAGATGAAAATCTTAATCATGATTTAAAAAAATATATATAAATACAAATTGTGAATTATTATTTTATTGTGCAAAATTTTGTCCATGCTACTCGGATTAGAGTCTAAACTTAGTGATGCTTTTGGCTATTAGATTTTCATCATCTAGAGTGTAGCACTCCACCACTTCGCCTAGCAGCACAAAATTTGTATAGTTTTTTCATAATTCTATTTTTACGGTTTAGGCTACTCTCATTTTGCTCGTCGCTATTATGAGAATCGCTTTTGCTTTTTTTTTCTGGCTACTAAGATATTTTAGTTGGCCAGATTGTTTCTTGTCTGTCCGTAAATTCAGCAGCAATTCAAAAGATTAACCTATTCGGAGATCACAATTTCTTTGATTTTTATCTTATATAAAATTGTGAGTTATGATTTTTTTTCGGTTTAATATCCCTAATATTAACGTCTTTAACTAAAATAACTCAATATTAATGTAAAACACACGTCTTTATTTTCACATTTGAAATCAAAATATGTGTGTATATTTGCAACGATGCAAGAAGTAAGGAGAGGAGAAGGAAGCAAAAAGAGAGAATTTGGAATAGAGGTTTGGCAATTTCTACATTTTGATTTCCAATGCATGGCAGTTATGACTTTAATGCTTTGAAAGTGAAGTGTGAAGGGATATTATAAGAAGGGAGATTGATGGGTAGGCCACATTATAGGCTTTTGTTATTGGTATGTTGTACCTTTGTAGCTGTAATATGTAAGTATGTGTCTTTGTGTACTTTGATGTTGGTAAGTAGTAATGTTTTGTACACTGCTTTCAATGGACCTTGTGCTTATAAAGAGAGGCCTATTATTATTATTATTAATTTTATTATGGGAAGGTTGGGTCCATTTCATAGCTCTGGCAAATCTGGGCTCTCTTTGTTCAATGTTGGTTTGCTCAATTGTTCTAAAGTGGGTGCATTAAACAAATTATGTACAATGGTCAGCTTATGGAAGCAAGAAAGAAAAAATTGAATTGAATTGAATGTTGTTACCTTATTACCCATCTCTTGGTCGTTGGAGTTCTGCATATTCTATTCTCCTATAAGGAAACTTTGGCTTTAATGTCACCATGTGTGTTTAGTGGTGGAGATTATAGGATTGGATAATTGGGTGGTTGTTGATTTAATTAATCACAATTATAAGCTGGATCAATAAAATTGCTTTAAATTCGGTTTTAATTTAAACTAGTTCAATCTTTTACATACCCACAAGGGTATTGGGGTACTGTAAGAGGCATGCTACAACACCATAAAGAGAAGTTGGATTGTACTTTTTGAGAGAAACTAGTTGAAAGAGGAATAGATAAGTAAAATTTATGGAGGAAAAATGGTGAATTTTATAAACAATTTAAAATTATAGTAATTTATTTCAATCCAAGATATAATAAAGACAATGACAATATTTTCAAAATCCGATATATACTTTAATTTTAAAATTCAGAATGTTACAAATAATAATAAGTATAAGAAGCTAATGGAATATTTATACAATGTGTATAATGGAAATTTATGAAGTATTAGAGATATAACCATTATTGTTACCTTTTTCATCAACTAAAGCTTTTGGAATGAATAGTATCATGACATGGTATTAGAGTGTTAGATCTGAAAGGCTAAGAGTTCAATATTTGGTGAACTCCAAAATCAATTTAATCTTTTGAGAAGATGTTTATTATCCCTAATATTCGAATAGTTGGTTATTTTAGATAATATGAGAAATGTTTATGCGGGTCGGACGTATGATCCCGTGTGTCCCCGCGGTACACCAGCGAGACACTAAATCACAGTAAGAGATGTCATGTGAATTAATTTACAAACCTTAGACTTTATCTAAGGCTATATCTCACTTTACCACTAAGTTGGAACTTAGAAGTGCTCCTTAACATATTATAGGCTAATAATAATATATCAGATGTTCAAATTCATATGAATAATGCTTCAGCCTTACACTAATTCATGCATGTATATGGGATTTTGTTAAAATAAATTAACTTCATATAATTCAACTTTTATATGTTTATTTCTATTTTAAAGTTTTGATTGTCTCTTATTTTTCATTAATAATTTATTTTCACTTTAAATTTTTTTATTTTTCTTGTTATTTTTATTCTTTCTTTAGAAAATTACTTCTAACTTTATCTATATGTACCTTTTTTTAATTTTTAAAATAAATATTATAATTTTTTTAATTTATTTAATTATTATTGAATCTAACAGTTTGACCATTAATCTATCGGTTGAACTATTAATTCAATGATCTAATATAATTTACTACTTTGACTGAATTAATTACCAATTCGATTTTGATAATTATGCATCTTAATCTGGTTAGGTTGTGAGATACATATTCAAAAACAAATTCTTTTTTTAATTTAAAATAAGTAAATTTTATTTTTCAGCTTAATAGTATTCGATATAATATATAATATTAATGAATATTAAATAAATAAATACTATTTTATAATTGTTAAAATATAAATAGAGTATCTAAATATTTATTGGTATGAAATAATTTACCAAAATTAAATCACAATATTAATATTAGAATAACATCAAAGTTACATAGAAAGAATTTTTTTCTTTTAGATTTTTCAATGTATTTTTAATTCGAGAATTTAAAAACTAATCCGTTATAAATTTAAGTTTTATTTAAAAATTTGTTATTAATTAATAAATTATTTTATTGCGCAGATCAGTATTCCAATACGCTAACTAATAAACTAAACAATGGACCAACCTAGATTGATTAGATTTCAATCCGAAAATCAGAGGATGCAGCTACTGTGGGTACAAGCGATCAGGCACGAACACGATGGAAGCTTGTTGTTTTGATGGGATTGGCGATTTGCTCGGAAGTGCTATCGCTGAAAATGAGCGCGTTATTGGTCTTCGACGTTCCAGGGGAACAGAAATACGTACTCGCGGACGAGTGCGCGTTACACAATCTCAGCGCAGACGAGATCTATTTTGGGCCTGGGCTTCGACTCAATTTCAGGTGCTGCTGACGTGGATGCTTTGGGCTGAGATCCTTTCCCTGGCCCCGGGAAGTCAAGTTGGTTTTGGGCCTCGGAAACGCTCGGGCCACCATCACCGTTCGTTTGATCAGCTATGAAGAGCAGGAAAGGGAGATCACCATATCCTTCGGGTCACTCTGATTTCGTTCTTGTTAAAGAAGAAGAAAACGGTCAAAATAAAAAAATAGTGTCGGAGCAGAGAAAGACTCCCCAGCAAGTTTGGTCTCCGCGACAATGACGATGCGACTGGTACTTGCCACTTGTTGTTGTGAGAAAATGGAGGATGACAAACTAGATATGTTCATTTCCGTGGGTCCAGCAAATTAGCTGCCAAGTGTTGAATAAAAAATTAAGCATAATAAATTAATAATATTAACCATGTCACATTATACGCGATTAAGCAACCTTAATAACGGATCCACAGCATTACCTTCTCGAATACTCTTTAAGCGAAGCGCGTAATAATAATAATAATAATATAAATATGAGATTTTCTTCCTCTCCTCTGTAAACGTTCCTTATAGTTTCTTCTCAACATGAGCACCGCCAACAACAACCACCAGAACGATCAATCTGCAGCATCGTCTTCATCATCTCCATCTGTACCGAAGTGGGAGACGCACATAATGGGGAAGCCAGCAGTGCCAAGTAGCCACCCAGACAACAAGAAAGCAGCAGTGGAGGGTGCACCAAGTGAAGAGCCTGGAGTTCAGTACTACCATCAGCAGCATCCATATGTTCAACATAGCCCCCTTGACAAGCCTCCAAGTACCAGCCCCATGGAATCCATCCTCAACATGTTCGATTCTTGGAGTAAGAAGGCTGAACTTGCTGCCAACAACATCTGGCACAACCGTTAGTTTCTTCTTTCCTTCTCTCTTTCATTTTTCTTTCTTTTTTCTCAAATTGATGTGCTAGTTATAAAAGATGAAATTAATTAGTATTTGAGAGGAAAAAATTTGTACTTCTGTAAATTTCTCTGTTAAAGAATTAAGTTATTACTTGTGTCTTTAGTAGTCAACACAGATTGGATTTACTTAAATTTTTTTATGCTTTTACTTAATATTTTATATGTATTGATCATCGTATAATTTATGTTAATAAAATGCTCCAAATCATATATTTTGCTACAATTTAGTTGTGAAAATGTTGTCATATTAATGTTTAGAATTACATGGGGTGAAAATTCACGCATAGTTTTTTTTTTCCTTAAAGTTGACCGTTAAGAGTTATTTTGATATGGTTAACTAAATTATAATGTTTTTAATTATCAACTTCTTCAGATGAGGAGAAGTGCATATCACTTGGTTACCGTGATTAAACACTAGTCAATCATATCATGAGTATCAAATATCATTCCAATCGACTATAATTGTTATTCTGTAATTATAATATTTATCATTTGATTTTTTTGTTCGGACGCTAAAAATTGAGAGGATCTATTTTCGATATTTTGCAGTCAGAACAAGCCCATCAGTATCCTCGGCTGCACTGGGGAAGATGAACCTGACGGTGAAAGCAATATCAGAAGGTGGATTTGAGTCACTGTACAAGCAGACATTCACAACATATCCAAATGAGAAGCTTAAGAAAACCTTTGCCTGTTACCTCTCAACATCAACAGGCCCTGTTGCTGGAACACTTTATCTCTCAGATGTTCATGTCGCCTTTTGCAGCGATCGCCCTTTGTCTTTCACTGCACCCTCTGGCCAGCAAACTTGGAGCTACTACAAGGTGCCAATCTCTATTTTTCTTTCTTAAATCTATAATTGCAATTATAACACCAGAAAGAATTGTTCAAAAGGAAATGAAAACACCCAAGTTTTTATATGGAAAGCAATAATGCAAGGAAAAAAGTCATGAAATTCTTTCATGTGAAGTTGATAGTTAAAAATTACTAGATGATTTGACATATTTGACTAAATTGTTATATAATGATTATTAACTATCAACTTCATGTAAAAAACAACTGTACGCAAATTTTTACCATAATGCAGCAACAATTATAGTAGATTAGTCGCAACCTACCATCTAAATAGGTGTACAATTGAAACATCTATTGAATCTAACGGGTGAAGAAGATAGAAAAAGGGTTAACTTATGGGAGATCACATTGTACTGTAATAGATTAAATTGAGTGCACAAAAATACAACACCTATACAAATATGATTTTGTTTTAAATAAGTGTGCAGTTTGATTAGTATAAATGAAAAGCATTATTTTATGAACTTGTATATCATTGTATGTTTAGATTTTGTTATGGCATCCATTTCAGCTCTTAAAAACTCTGTTTTTTAACTTTTAGATGATACTCAGTGTTCAAATGTTGAAACATCGTCACTTAGGATGTTACTTTGTAACAGGTAATGGTGCCTTTGGGGAAGATTGGAGCAGCGAACCCAGTGATCATGAGGGAGAACCCATCAGAGAAGTACATTCAGATTGTTACTGTGGATGGACATGATTTTTGGTTCATGGGTTTTGTTAATTTTGACAAGGCAAATAAGCATCTTTCAGAAGCTTTGTCAAATTTTACTGTGCCAGGAATAGCGGTTCCACCCACCAGTTCCAGTTCCTGAGCACCGATTTCCATTTCATCGCTGCATGAAATCTGTTTTCCCTGTGCGAGTTGTGTTCATTAATGTATTTTCTTGCAGCTATTAATGTTGGATTTATATATACTAGATGAATAATAGTTTCCAGACCCAAACCAAAGCGAGATTTAAGGCCAACTTTTAATTTGTGGATGCTAGGTTTTTCTGTTTATGTTTTAGAAGATCTATTATGTTGGTCATATGGATCTAACTTGTGTATGTATTTATTTAGAGAAAGTATAGGGAGGCAATGACCTAAGCGTACAATGTATACAATGAAGGTTTAGAAAGTATTAGAGATATGATTATTAGTGTTACATTGTCCTATTAGGTTACGCTTTTGGGATGAGTGGTTTCAAAACATGGTATTTTTATAACATGAGATGTTTATTATCCCTGGTATTTAGATGGTTATCACTGGTATCCGGATGATTATTCTGAATAGTATAGGTGATGTTCATTTTATTCATAAACTAAAGATTTAGCCCATTGTACACATTGTACGTTTAGGCCATTGGCTCCTTAGCACTACTCATTTATTTATTGGTCAGCGATTAATTTTAAATAAAATTTTAATCTCTCATGGCTTGGCTTATTGGATTGGGAGGTATCATAGAAAATAAAATTAAATTAATTAAATAGTTATTTTTATTTAAACAAGTATTAGGAGTTATGTGTGTATTATGCAGAGGTGTATCTCATTAATTAATTACGAATTCTTAAATAAAATTTAGATTTATGTAAATTAATCTTTAATTTACTAAATTAGAGAACATAGTAGAAACCAAAAAAATATTTATACATTGAAATTTTTTTTTCTTTATATTTTAGCTGTGGGTTGCTCATTAATTACATGCCATTTTTTCCCCCTTTGCTATTGACGCTTTGATTTAATACTACTGCTCATGTCATTTAATAAAGTTAATTTTCATACATATGAAGTAATATATATCTTCACGTAATTAAATTTAACATACAAGATGATAGAAATTCCATTTTTCAAAGTAAAATTTATAGGATTTAGTCCATTCGTGTCGTAAAGACATATTTAAAAAATATAATAATAAAAAATTTTAAAATTTTTAATAAATTTTAATTAATTTTTTTTAATGTTTTTAACTTATATATATTAAAAAATTTATAATATTATAGTGTTTATATTTTCAAATTTCTTTAATACTTTTTTAATGTATTTTTTTCTTGAGAAAATAAGTGTTCATAGGAAATGGGCATTCACATTCCATTCTTATCACAACACTTTTTATTGGATGTCTATTTAGGATTATGCCTCATTAAAATTTTACTAAAAAAAAATCAATGAAAAAAAATTTAGTGAAGGAAAAAGAGTACAAATTTTTTTTGTGATGGGGATTGCTTTATTAAAAACCTTGTCAAGAAAAATTCAATGGAAAAAAAGTGACCAAGGAAAAAAGAGTACAGTCTCCCCCTCTTGTCGACATCATTTAACATCTCGAAATCGGCACATCCCAATCTGATGTACCAATTTTTTAAAGGAGGATTTTGGAAGTGACTTTATGAATAAGTTACCAAATTGTCACTTGAGTGGATTTGTTGGACATCAATTGTCCCTTGATTTTAAGGATTATGAGTGAAGAAGAATTTGGGAGAAATATGCTTTGTTCTGTCACCTTTAATGTATCCACCCTTAAGTTGGAGCTATCTTATGGTTAATTAGTCCACATGATGACAGAATATATTGGATCAAACTCTTGAGCCAAAAATACTCGTGACTTGTTTCATGTATCGCTAGTATTTCAGCATGATTAGAGGAGGTTGCTGATATCGTCTGTTTCGTGGACTTTTATGATTTGGATGTACCACCATATGTGAACAGGTATCCTGTTTGAGATATCCCTTTGTGTGGATCAGACAAGTATTCAGCGTCAGCATAGCCAACTAATTGTGACTTGGATCCATATGGGTAAAACAGTCTCATATCAACCGTTCTATGAAGATATCAAAAGATTTGTTTGATTCCATTCCAATGTCTTCTGGTTGGAAAGGAACTATACATTGCTAGTAAATTCACAGCAAATGATATATCGGATCGTGTATTATTAATAAGATACATTAGCGCTCCAATGGCACTAAGATATGGTACTTCGGGACCAATGATATCTTCATTCTCTTCTTTAAGACGGAATTGATGATTTTCCACATCAAAGACCTTACGATTATTGGGGTACTTAATGGATGTGATTTATTCATATAAAATCTTTTCAATATCTTTTCTGTGTATATTATTTGATGAACACAGATCCCATTCTTTGTATGCTCGATCTGCAGGTCGAGACAAAATTTAGTCTTTCCAAGATCTTTTATCTCAAATTCTTCTTTTAGAGTTTTTATAATTGTTGAAATCTTTTCAGGAGTTCCAATGATATTTAAATCATCAACGTACACAGTAATTATAATGAATCCAAATGTAGATTTCTTTATGAAAATACATGGGTAGATAACATCATTCTTAAAACCATTTTTGGTCAGATACTCAATAAGACAATTATACCACATTCGTCCAGATTGCTTTAGACCATATAAAGATCTTTACAATTTGACTGAGTATAATCCATGTGAATATTCATTGGATGGTTTAGATATCTTTAGTCCTTTAGGAACTTTCATATAGATATCACGATCTAATGAGCCGTATAAGTAGGATGTTACCACATCCATTAAATGTATATGTAGATTATGATATGTGGATAAACTAACCAAATAACGCAATGTTATTGCATCTACTACAGGGGAATATGTTTCTTCATAATCTATACCGGGCCTTTGTGAAAAATCTTGTGCTACAAGTTGAGCTTTGTAGCGTACAACTTCATTTTTCTCATTTCGTTTTCTCACAAATACCCATCGGTATCCAACAGGTTTTACATCTTCTGATGTACGGACTACAGGTCCAAAGATTTCACGTTTTGCAAGTGAGTCTAACTCAGTCTTCATAACTTCTTTCCATTTTGGCCAATAATTTTTTTATTGACATTCTTCAACTGATCTTGGATCAAGATCCTTACTTTCATGCATGATATTTAATGCCACACTATATGAAAATATTTCATTGACAATTGTCTTATTTCAGTCCCATTTCTCTCCTGTGAAGACATACTTTATCGAGTTCTCGTCATTTTCACAATTTTCAGGTACCTGAACATCTTCTGGCATTAAAACTATATTAGAATTTTGGACAACTGCATGTGTCTTTACAGTGTCTTTTTCAACAGGAATAATATTTACCTCTTTTTTTTTCGAAGATTTTTGTCTTTGGAACCGACAGACCTGCCACGCTTCTGGCATGAATTCGCTTTGGTGGCAATTTGTCCGACTGGGACATCAACTTGAATTGGAGTATTTTCAGCCGGTATATAGGATTTAGTAATCCTCTTTGTATCAGAAAATGCATCAGGCAATTCATTTGCTATCCTTTGCAAATGTATAATCTTTTGAACTTCTAGTTCACATTGTCCTGATCGAGGATCCAAATGCATCAATGATGATGCATTCCAATTAAGTTCCTTTTCAGGAAGCTTATTCTCTCCCCCCTAATGTTGGAAATATTTGATTCATCAAAATGACAATCCGCAAATCGAGCTTTAAATACATCCTTAATTTGTATCTCAAGATACCTCATTATAGAGGGAGAATCATATCCAACATATATCCTCAATTTTCTTTGGGGTCTATTTTGGTGCGAGAAGGTGGTGCAATGGGAACATATATCGTACACCCGAATATCCTTAAATGAGAAACATTTGACTGCTGGCCAAAAGCTATTTGCATAGGAGAGAACTGATGGTAACTCATTGGCCTCAAACGAATAAGTGCTACGACATGTAAAATAGCATGTCCCCAAGCCGAAGTTAGGAGATTTGTTCTCATAAGTAAGGGTCTATCAATTAATTGGAGGCGTTTAATAAGTGATTCTGCTAATCCATTTGTGTGTGAACATGAGCTACTGGATGTTCAACACTTATTCCATTAGCCATAAAATAAGCATCAAAGGCTTGGGAAGTGAATTCACTAGCATTATCAAGCCGAATTGCTTTAATTGGATTTTCTGAAAATTGTGTTTTTAATCAAATAATTTGAGCAAGTAATCTCGCAAACGCCAGGTTGCAAGAAGACAATAAGCACACATGTGACCATCTCGAAGATGCCTCTATTAGGACCATAAAATATCTAAAAGATCCACACGGTGGATGAATAAGTCCACATATATCGCCTTGAATCCTTTCTAGGAATTCAGGGGACTCAAATCCAATCTTTACTGTGATGGCCTTAAAATTAACTTTTCCTGAAAACATGCAGCACAACAAAATTCACTAGATTTAAGAATCTTCTGGTTCTTTAGTGAATGTCCATGGGAGTTTTCAATAATTCTCCACATCATGGTTTTTTCCGGATGACCTAATCGATCATGCCAAGTTATGAATTTATTTGGGCTAGTAAACTTCTGGTTTACAATGGCATGTGATTCAATTGCACTAATCTTGGTATAATATAACCCAAATGAAAGGGAGGGTAACTTTTCTAATATAACTTTTTTATTTAAATCATGAGTTGTGAAACATAAGTACTCATGCTTTTCCTCATTCATTGTTTCAATATGATATACATTTCGGCGAACATTTTTGGAACTCAACAAGTTCCTTAGAGATTTGGTAGATAATAGTGCATTATTTATTATGAATTTTGTTCCTCCAGAAAACAAAATTATAGCTCTTTCGGAGCCTTCTATCACATTGCTCGAGCCAATAACAGTGTTAACATATTCTTCTTTTGGTACAAGATGGGTAAAATATATATCACTTTTGAGAATAGTGTGCAAACTTGCACTATCCACAAAACATATCATTGCCATTTCTTCAAAGACAAATAATATTAATATGAGTATAAATATTTACGCAGTAAAATTATTTTCTTGATTGAAAATACTTTTCTAAGTATAGAATATACTAAAAAGTTTATTATTACCATCTTGGCATATTTAGAAATTTTGAAATTCATAAATATTTTATTATACATTATATTTAAAATTTAGATGCATAAAAAAAAACTTAACAATAAGTTTCTTACATTATTTATTTACATGAATACTTAACAATCTCACATATTAAACTATTCTATCATTGATCAAATGACAAATATTTCCTTTAGAATCTTCAAAAAAATCAGATACATCAGAATGAGTGGTGTAATTTTCAGCATCATTTGAAACAAAATTTATTTCTTTTCCTTTGTCATCCTTTTTCAAAGATGCTTGACAAAGATCGACTAGGTGCCTCGGGGTACGACAGGTACCTGACCAATGACCCTTTCTACCACAACCGAAACACTTTCCTCTGTTGATTTATTTTGTCCAGAGATTCTTTCTTTATCCCACTTCTGGTGAGATCCTTTCTTGTGAACATAATTCATTTTCTTTCCATGATTTTTCTTGTTACTAAAATCATGCCATTTACCTCTTCTAGGGTAATGATTTGCCGCATTTGCTTCAGGAAATGGGGCGGCGCCAATTGGGCGCGCTTCATGATTTTTTAATAGCAATTCATTGTTGTGTTTAGCAACAAGAAGGTAAGAAATTAACTTAGAATATTTTGTAAATCATTTTTCTCGATACTGCTGCTGCAGGAGCACATTTGAGACATGGAAGGTCGAGAAAATTTTCTCTAACATATCATTATCAGTTATCCTTTTCCCACATAATTTCATTCGTGACGTGATTCGAAACATTGTTGAATTATATTCATTTATGGATTTAAAATCCTATAGACGCAAGTGCGTCCATTCATATCGGGTTTAAGGAAGTATCACCGTTTTTTGATGATTATACCTTTCTACAAGATCTTTCCATAGATCTGCAGGATCTTTTAATGTAAAATATTCATTTTTCAATCTTTCGTCAAGATAATGACGAAAAAAAATCATGACTTTGATTTTATCCTTTTAGAATGTATTATTTTCAGCATTAATGTTATCTCCAAGATCCATTAAATCAAGATGGATTTCAGCATCTAGTATCAATGATAAATAATTGTTTCTAGATATATCAAGAGCATTAAATTCAAGATGAGAGAGCTTTGACATAATGAAAATTTATTACCTGAGTCTTTCAAAAATTTGATCAGAGTCTCGTGCTGATAACGTGTTGTAAAATAAATAAATAAGATGTACTAAATATAAAATAAAGATGTGTAAATAAATAACTTTAGTAATAATATTCACCACATCAATATCTCACACTAATAGAAATGTATTAATATTAGGGCAAATCACTATATTAAGTCAAGGAGAGACAAATTTTACACAAATCTACCAAACCAAAATCTGGTTTATAAATCAACCAAAGCACGTTTCTATATAGTTCGAACCAGCTTAATTCAAATCCCATTTACATATAATTCGAATCAATTTGATTCAAACTATACACACGCACATACCCACTAATTCGAATCAACATGATTCAAATTACACACACAACAATTCAAATCAGGCTGATTCGAATTACTCTTTAGCACGCAAACTTTGGTTCAACACCTCTCAATTTTATATTTGTGAATAACACAAAAAATTTTCATATCCAAAATTTTTGGCTCTAATTTTCCAATTTTTTTTATATTAGTGATATAATTATTTAAATATTTTATCTATTAATTCAAAGTAGTTTTATAATACAATATTAAAATTTTTATAAAAAAAAATATAGACTTTAACTTTTACTAATTTTAAAAAATTATTTAAACATGAATAAAAAAGAAACTCTTATATAAAAATACGTATTAGAATAATTACTTTTTAATTAGTAGTTTAAGTCTCGATCCAATAATAGGAGTAGGAGTTACAAACAGCATATCAAAACTGTTTAATCAAAATAAGATCTCAATCAAACAATACAATCATACATAAAAATACATCCTATGTACTCCATATATTACTAAAGTGTTTTCTCGTTTACTGTATATCTCTATTTATTATTTTATGTATCTTTATTTATTATGTTAAATTTTTAAAATAAATATATACTTAAAAATTTTCTGTTCTTTTTACGCCATATAACGATTGTTAAGGTGTCAATTTGTATATTGACTTTAATTAAAACTCTATATTTTTAATTATTATTTTATATTATATGTTCCTCTCTATGATTTCAATGTCTTTCCCAGTCTAAATGCGACTCCAATTGGGAAGATCTCACATGTCTGAAGAGCAGATGAGAGCACGTGATCTGTCCTTATCAGAAACCTGATTCACAAGACATTCTTAGTAGATATGTATCCATTAAATCGAATTAAATTTATCTCAGTTTCGGCGTATATATATATATGAAAAAATTTTAAATATCCATCTGAAAACAAAATAGGGTTTCTTTGGAGTTTCATTTTTATTTGTTGCCATTTCTAATAACACCATGATGATGCATGTCATCCATTATGGTCATAGTACTGTATTTTAAGGTGACTAATCGAATGAAGATTTTATAATTATCATCATATGAATTTATTTTGACCATTAAATAATAAGTTGTAGAGTTTAATTTTTATGTTATAAAAATATTATTTTTATTTAAAATATAATTAAATAAATAAATTACACTTTTAAATAAAATATTTTTATAAAAAAATATTTTTACTATTTTCATTTAAATAGTTGTCTTTTTGAATTACTAGGACCAAAGTGTCAGAGGCATATATAGATTATTCTTGTTGGAAGAGTTGGGCCATGTAAATTTTTACAACTATAAAATTAGAAACAAACGCTCAATTTGGTTTCTGTTTATTTTTTTAAAAGATAAAATTATTTCTTTTTAAATAAAAAAATAAATTTAGTTTTTAATAAAATTATTTTAGGATAATATAAATTTTTATTAAAAATTTTATTAAATAATAAAAAAAAATAATTTTGTGGAAAGAACTTATTTGTAATGTGTAGATTTTAAATTTTCAAAAATTATTAGTAAATTTGTTTTTGAATTTTTTTTATTAGTGATAGTTAACTAGAGAAAAACTATTGTTAAGAGAATGTCATAAAAAGAAAAAGTAATTCAAGTACGAAAATCTTTTGAAAAAAATAGCATCACACAAGATAATTTTTATATATAAAAAAAAGATACTTTAGTTTTTAATTTTTTTATTTTGAGATAATATCACCCATTAGTTAAAATATTTATTAAATAAATACGAAAATTTGTTTCATGGAAATCTTATATGTAATTTGTGGGTGTTACAAATTATTAATAAATTTATTTTTAAAAAAAATTTTCACGTGTGGTGGTTAATAAATAGAGAAAGGCCATTGTTGAAAATAATATGAGAAAAAAATTACAGTACGAAGTTTTTTTAAAGAAAAAATTAACATCGAATAATAAATAAGAGAAGAGAATATTAATATTGATGGTATTGATATTGGCGATGATGATAATAGAGGAGATAACGATGATGATAACGTATGGTTCTACAATAAAAATAATAGAGATAGAATTGATAATAATAAGAATGAAGTATGTGGTGGTAATAATGGTGATAGTTGATCATATGGTAAAAAAGAATTTTGTAGGATTTAAAATTTCTCATAAAATATAAATAAAATCCTATAAAAGTAATTGTAATTATTATTTAATAAATTCTTTAACAGAGAGGTCATATTCTCCCAAAATAAAGAGATTGAGAGCCAAAATATCTCTTTTTCAGATAAAAATCATCTTGTCCTTTCTAAAAATAAACAAGACCGAATTAGATATTTACTAATAAAAAAAAATATAATTACACAATTAAAATAGTAGAGATAAAAATTATAACGATAATGATAAAAAAGACAGTGATAATTTCAATAGTAATTACTTTTATTTTTAAAAAAAATTCTAAACCCTCTCCTCTTTTTAAATTACAAATAAATTCTATCCTTGTAATGCTTATTTTTATTATTATTTAACGAAGTTTTAATAGAAAAATTGTATTATTTTAAAATGATTTTGTTAAAAGTTAAAATATATTTTTTAGAAAAAAATGACGTTGTCCTTCAGCAAAACAAATAAAGATTAAATTTAGTGTTTATTCTAAAATTAATGTTGGATAGTCTTTAAAAAAGTAATAGAAAATATTATCTTAATTTTTAATAAGTAGTTATTACCAAATAAAATTACAGAAACTTTGCCTCGTTTAAGTTTCTTTTTCTCTTTTTAGATTTTTTACAGTATTTTTTTTATTTTTATTAGAGAACTTAATAGTTAATACCCTTCTTACATTAGATGAATTTTCGATAATAGCATAGTCCAATAAAAAGATTGACTTAATTCGGAAAAAAAAAAAGAAAAAAGAAGAACGTGTTATCATCTTATATATGTTAGATTTGATTTTGAGCATGGATTTTTTAGTAAAAACGAAAAATAAAGAAAATTCTCGTATATAGTATAGTTTGGCCCGTATGATTTGATTGGTGCAAAATTATTCTAAAACAGTAGATTATCATTGATAGTTCAAATAGTAAATAATTGTAGGTGTTTGTTATGGTATGATGATAAATTCATACGTACCGATACATTTAAAATATAGACAAATAATAACAAGTTATGTAGAATTTATTTTCCATATCAACATTTGATTTTTGTTTTTTAAATATATATTATATCACCACTTTTACTAATACATTCATTTAATTAAATAAAAATAAAAAAATAATTTTTATTTAATTTTATAAAAAATCTTAAACATCCTTCTTTTATTTGATTAGACAAAAATATCCTTTTAAATTAACAAAATTTTAAAATTCAATTAATCCTAATTTTATAATTTCAAATAATTTAAACAACAAAACAAAAACATATTAAAAAAACAAAAAATCAAAATTTCTTCATCTTTTCCAATTTTTCTAATCATTCGTGCCCCCTCTAAATAAAATATATCAAAAAAATAAAAAATCCATCGTTTTTTATCTTCTCCAATTACCCAAACAAAGCAGTGAAAGTCCCAAACCAAAACCCTAGGTTCTTTGCCGTTGCCGTCCCAAACAATGCTTCTTCTTCTTTGGCTGATTTAAATTAAATATTGGCGGATTATAAAGACCAAACTAACCCTTGTTGTTGGTGGCGGTGGTGGTTGTTTCTAGAAAGCACTTCAAAGTCATCTTCGTCGCAGTTAGAGGACGAGGCGAAACTCTTGTTATTGGCACCGGCTTCGGCTTCGGCTTTGTCACTGGCGCTGTGGTTCTTGCTCCTGGCAAGCTCCTTAATGGCTTTCTTGGACTTGGTGAAGAGCTAGTCGAGCATGTTGTTGGCCTTATCAAACCCTAGCATGTCTTGGAGATCAAAAAACATGCGCGCGATCTCGATCGATAGCCTCACCCTTCGGTACCTCGGCTCCTGAGCGGTGTAAATCTTATTGTGCCGATCTTTCTTCGCCGCTGCCGGTTTCTTCGCGAGCAAACTGGATATGTCGAAGTGATGATGACCACCTCCGCCACCGACACCGCTACCGTTGAGGTCCTGTTGTTTGGGCATTGATGAAGATACAGCAAGATTAGTAGTGTTATCTACAACTGTTGCCAAATTGGTTAGTGCTTCAGGGATTGAAATGTAAGGAACGCAGAGGGATGCCAAATTGGTTAGTGCTTCAGGGATTGAAATGTAAGGAACGCAGAGGGATGGATCATGAAGGAGATTATTGTTGTTGTTGTTAGTGGCGGTTGTTGCAGAAGAAGAAGAAGCATTGTTTAGGACGGCAACGACGAAGAACCTAGGTTTTGGTTTGGAATTTTCACTGTTTTGCTTTAGAGGGGTAATTGGAGAAGATGAAGAACGATTGATTTTTTGTTTCTTTGATATGTTTTGCTTAGAGGGAGCATGAATGATTAGAGAAATTGGAGAAGATGAAGAAATTTTGATTTTTTGTTTTTTTAATATGTTTTTGTTTTGTTGTTTAAATTATTTGAAATTATAAAATTAGGATTAATTGAATTCTAAAATTTCGTTAATTTAAAAGGATATTTTTGTCTACTCAAATAAAAGAATGATGTTCAAGACTTTTTATAAAATTAAATAAAAAATATTTTTTTATTTTTATTTAATTAAAAGGGTGTATTAATAAAAGTGGTGATATAATATATATTTAAAAAACAAAAATTAAATGTTGATGTGGAAATAAATTTCACGTAGATTGTTATTATTTATCCATATTTTAAAAATGTCGGTACATATGAATATATCATCGTATCATAACAAACACTATAATTGTATACACCTTACATCAACCAAAAATGATACGTGTAGAAAATACAATTTTTTTGGGTGAGTAGAATAAATGCATTATTTATGTGACATAGTTAATAATTGATTTAGATACATATAATAAATAAGTAGTGCATTTCAATGGTCGTTGTATGTTTTCCAATTAGTTGGGATTTTCTCTCCAACCAGCAGCCCCCACAACTAAATTTAGGAAAAAGAATTAAAACTCTTGCAAGAAAATTTTGGACACTGAAACCAGACACCTGTTGTGGTAGCTAAATGTCAATTATTATTGGATCATCAACCCACCCAAGATATCTACACTAGCAATCGGAATAATATTGTACATCTAATAATTGTTTGAAAACCCCTCACCAGCTTCTATTAATGATGTTAACATATTAACAGTCTTCAAATTTGGCAGAAATTAGAGAAAAGAAAACTATTATATATGTGTGTGTATATGGCATGTCTGTCACATATCTATTAGCTTAGCTTCTTCCCGCCACACACATTCAAGATGGGGATTTATATATCATCATACCTTAATGCTAGGCTCATCTGTAAGGTATATATACTTTGTAAAAAAGTCAAGCAAACAATGATATGGATAAATTTTATATAGGAAACTTATTATTCACAAATTCTGCCATTTCATTTTCTATTACTAGTCCCATGTATTCTAAGAATATGATTTTAGAGGGAATATATGTTTGAGATACTCGCCACTTCTTGTATTAATTTTTGAGTAAATTAAACTTATTTAATTCTAATATTTTTATGTAAATAACATATTGTTTTAGCATCAAAGGTTAAGATTAATGATATTGTATATATAAAGTATTTTAATGGAGATAGAATTAGGATTGTCAAACAGGTTAGTCCAACTCATTTAGATTTGACTTGTTTAAGTTTGTGGATTATACGGACTGGTCTGTTTAAATTCATTTTGTTTTCATACCATAATTTTTCAATTTAAATTGCTTATGGCTAATCTAACGGATTAAACAAGCTTACCCGTTTACTTTTTAAGTTTTTTAAAGGAATATTTTGGTTAAAAAAAATACTTTTGGGTCAAAAATCTCAAATAAATAGAATTTTTCTAGTGCTAATCTTTTTTTAGAGAAATGCAAAAAAATTAAATGAATTGTTCGTTTAGTCAAAAATTTAAACGGATCTAATTTTAGAGACAAAAGACTATCCGTTTAAACGGATAAATGAACTGGCCTATAAATTTAGTCCATTTTAACAATTCTAGATAGAGCTATCAATAGAATCAATCTATCACATGGCCATCACCTTACGTATTAAGATAAAAAAAATGACCCAATGATAAAAGGGTCACTTTTTAAAATTTCTATTTGATCAAAATTTTATAGGCTCGACTCTTCTTTTAATTTTTTCTTTTATTATTATTTTTTTTAACTTTGGCCCCTGTTTTAATCATCGATCCAATAAATTTTTTAAAATTATCCTATTTTTATATTATATCCTACATCATTCAGAGTTGGCCACAAATCGATAAGTTAAGTTCTTTAGGTAGCAAGCAGTTGGTTAAATGATTATCGGTTCGCAGATAATCAAAGGTTGGGTGTTGGGTTGACCAATGAGATTGCTCGGTCACACAACAGTTGGCAATCAGTTTGTTACGCGACGGTCAACCGATTGTCAGACAGAGGTGGACAAGAGCCATGGGATCAACCATCGGCAGAGGGTTGATCGATTGAAGGTCGATTAGACAAGATCGATCAGACGACCATCGGTTAGTGATCGTCGGCTTGCTGTAGTAGGTCGGGATAGTAGGCCATGGTTGATTGATTGGTAGGATAATGTTCACAGGTCAATCGACTGTTGGCTGGTGATTGATTACACTTGGGGGGTTTAGCTGTAGTTGGCTGGGACTTTTAAATAATTTGAAAAAGAAATTATTTTTAATCACAAATATCTTGAATGCTGACCAAACTACCCAGAAAAAAATGAAACTGAACTTATATCTATGAAAGATGAGATTTTTGCGACAAAAATCTGTAAATTTTTTTTTACTTTTAATAAAAGTTGACCAAAATCTGTAAATTATCCCTGCCATTTATCTTCGACCTCTTAACACTACCATCGTCAACACCAACGTCCACAACTCTAACCATGTCACTGTGCCCCCTCAAACCCTTCCTGACAAAACCTAAATCCACCACCATAATATGTAGTGTCACCATAGAAACACCTTTATCCACCACCACTACCATCACGTCGCCAACTCCAAGCTGAAGACCTTCACTACCACCTTAGGCTTCTCGTCCATCCTCCTTTGTAGTCCTCTTCTCGCCATCGCCATTGACATCTCTAGCCTCATCCTCGCAAGGAATCAAATCAATTCGCGAACCGATAAAAGCATTCCATCAAGAAGCTTGATTCATCGCTAAAGAATGATGCACCCAATAGCGCTCCGATGTTAGCGAAAAGGCAACGATCGAAAAGACGGGCTTTTCGCATATGATAGTGAGAGAATATCAAAAGCACCTGCAGCTCGAACGCGATACGTACTGAAAAAGCTATTTGATTTTGCCTTCGTCATGGTTTGTACATTGAGCTGCATCCTGGTGCTTGTGATATTCAATGGGAGTGCACGCAGGCCAAGCAAGAGTCACTGCGAATTTTCGTTACAAATTTTAATTTTTTTCAAATTTTGTTTAAAGTTAGAACTAGATTTTTCAATTCCAAATCAATCATGTTCAAGTTGATTATGTTGCGAGAGCAGTGTTGGTGGTAGTGATGGTGTTACAAGTGGTTAAGATAGTGGGGATAGAGATGAAAAATTATGAAATTTGGAGTTTGGATAAAAAAGAAACGATAAAGGTGGTCGAGGTTGAAGATAAATGGTAGGAATAATTTAGAGAATTTAGTTAATTTTTTTAAAAAGTCAGCAAAAATTGAAGGGTTGGATATTTTTGACATAAAAATCTTATCTTTTATGAGTATAAGTTTAGTTTTATTCTTATGTGATAATTTTGTCAGCGTTAAGAACATTCACAGGTAAAATGATTGTTTTTTCAATAATTCAGGACTATTTGCAAGTTAACAAGCACCTTTTAGAAGATGGGGAAGCAATGAGTTAGGCTATAAATATGGAGCAACTCTAGGGTCTAAGACCAAATTGACATGAAAAAAATCTCTAAAATAAGGTTATTTATAAATAAAAAATGGATGATCAAATTATTTTTGTAATTAAATTCAACTAAGTCTTTTTTTTTCTTTTTCTAATAAGCTATGGGACTAGCTTAGCTGAATTTAGATACTAAAATAACTTAACCATGTAATATCACCGTTTGTAAATTAATACAGCGAAAATTTCATCACCATTAAATTTGTAATTTTTATTATGTGTGAGTCTCATTATTTTAATTTAATAGTGATTAGATCTCACATTTTTTATTTTATTAATTTTTTATTTAAAAAATTGATCTCAAATTAATATTTTTAAATAGAGAGATAATATTGAATTATTTAAAATATTTTGAAATAAAAATATAATACTTTAAATATTAGAGACAAAGCTAAAATTTAACCTCAAAATTATGACACAAATGTTAAATATACATATCTATGCATACTAATTAAGGAATGCAAATTAAAGTATGATAACTTATTACATAAAGTAATGATATTTTCTTTTTAAAAATCTATATCTATACAACAACAACAACAAAGCCTTGTCCCACTAAGTGGGGTCGGCTACATGAATCAAACGACGCCATTGTGCTCTGTCATGTATCATGTCTACAGAGAGACCGTTTACATGTAGATCTCATTTGACCACCTCTGGATGGTCTTCTTAGGTCTTCCTCTGCCTTTCGCCCCTTGTCCATCTTCCATCTCATCTACCCTCCTGACTGGATGTTCTATCGGTCTTCTTCTCC
>NC_029780.3:119129862-119130363 GCF_000817695.3 Arachis duranensis | reverse complement strand
CTTGTCTCTTGGTCCTATTCCTTTAAATTCACCAAAACTTTCTTTTGCTGTTCTTCTAATAACTTCTGCCATCTCCCTCCACATCTCTTCCGCGCTTCCATTTTCATCCCACTTTGTCTCTTCTCCTACCCGTCTTAGGAAGCTTCTTTATTCCTCACATTTCATCCGTCACCACCTCGTCCTTGGGTTCTTTGTATGATGTCTTTTCCTCAACTTTTGCTCAACGCAAAAATCCATGACGAGCACCCTATGTTGTGTTGTTAAACTCTCTCCCGGGATAATTTTACAGTTAATGCAAAATTTCCGGTCGACTCTCCTCAACAAGAAGAAGTCGATTTGAGAGCTTGTCATGCCACTCTTATAGGTTATAAGATGTTCGTCTCCCTTTTTAAAACATGTATTTGCGATGAGAAGATCAAAAGTTGAGGAAAAGTCCAAAATAGTTTTACCCTCGGCATTGATCACCCCGAAACCATGGCCTCCGTGAATACTCCCATATCC
>NC_029780.3:119117904-119129824 GCF_000817695.3 Arachis duranensis | reverse complement strand
TCCACCACCTCCATGGACTTTCCTGTTAGAGTGCCTATGTTCCATGTCCCAAATCTCAACCTTTTGTCGCTTCGACCTTTACCTTTTCCTTTGTGAACTAGCTTATTTACCCTCGTCCGTTCACGAAAACGCGAGAACCCTTGCTCATTTAACACTACATCCGGGCACCGATGCAGCGGCTCTTGCTTTGACACCGTACTCGAGCCATACGGCGCGTTGCTTCCGGGCAACGACCTAGCTTTAGCGCAATAATGTCTTTGATTCATGTCATGGGGGGTTCGGCTATATTTTTACGTTGGTTGCCAAAGACCTAACACAACCCTCCTCCTTTATCCGGGCTTGGGACCGGCTATGTACCGCAAGTGTAACATAGGCGGAGTTAAAAATCTATATCTATAGTTTGATTAATATTTAAGTCTTGTGATTATAATATAAAAAGTAAAAAGTTGTTATTTATTTTTTGTTGAGGTTAATTATTTTTAAATATGTTACGGACCTGATCTCTCAACCATTGAGGCTCAACAAGGATCCGGTCTTTAGGCCAAATCATTTCCTTTGACCCAATCACCTAGGATCTTTCAGTCCGCCAAAAATCATTCTACAAATCATGTTTGGATACGAAATCGTATCTTCCCATATAAAGATGATCTCGAAATCACAACACGATCCATATAAGGGAATTTTCGGACTCCCCGTAGGTATGACACACAAAAAACTCTAAGCCTTAACCCTTTAAGATTCATTCAGATTTGGGCGGTGTCTTTGCAGGTTCCACCCCGTCGTTTGCACAAAGACCTAGAACTAGGAGGCACAACAACCTTGCGAGGTCACGGATCCATTGTTCTAGGTTAGTCATGAACATTGGCGCCATCTATGGGAATATGCTGACACATGGCTTCCGGGCCGGTGGGCAACCAATGACTGAGGAAGAACTCCTCATGTCTCCTCTTCCTCGATCTTCTTCTCATCCTCAAGGATGTTCTATTCCCAAAGCTACTCCAAATCGGTCATCCAAAAGTAACTGTCGTCCTATTTTTTACTCTGTAAAAGAATCTGAGAACTTTGACCCAGTAGGTTTCAAATCTCACTTTGGTAACCTCCTTCATTCTCATTTTGATCTATTTCATTTTTTTTCTAATATAAACTTCAAATTTCATAAGGTTGTGGTATCTAATCGCCCTTTATATTCAACATATTTGGCTGATTTAGATATACTGGCTGGAAAAGGTTTGACCTTTATTGAAAATATTGTTTACCTTAATTGAAAAAATTTGTTTAAAATTCCAAAATCAGTATATCCTAAGTTAGTTCGCTAGTTCTATGCTAATATGTACTACCATAAAGAATCTGTTCGATCATATGTCAAAGCCGTGAAATTTTCTTAAAACAAAGAATCAATCGGTGAAGTCCTAGATTACTATGACATAGGTGTAAATGCTTACACCTCTGAAAAATAGGATGCTAATATGGACATTTCACATAAAGATGTTTTAGCCAATATATGTGAAAATATTTCACTCATGGATGATGTCACTCCAAATAATTGATCTTTAGGTGCTATTAAAGCCCAATTACATCGTATCATCAACCATATTCTCTTGTCTCAGATTGGTTCATATCAAAGAGTTACTCTTTGTGACACCTTGATCTTTTATGCCATACTTAACAAAGAAGAAATTTCTTTTACATCTCTGACAATGCATCATATGGATAATTGCATCCGCAGCGATAAAAATGTCTCTTTACCATATGGCATATTTTTTACTTATTTTTTTGAATATGTTGGTGTTGATCTAACTAATGAGAAGCAAGAGAATAGATCGACTTCTTACCTTAAAGGCAGTCGTGTAGTCAGACTAAGGAAAAAGGAACTAAGGCTGCTAGAGACACGATTATGGAAGAAGAATATGATGAAAGCATCCCTCCTCCATCTGTTATTGGTACATCATCATTTAATAAATACTTGGTTAATGGCATTGTGAAGGATGTTTTATAAGAATTTGTTAACTTGACCAAACATATGATAAACTCGATCAAACAAACTAGAAAACTAGCCATATAAAATGAGAATTGAGAAAATCGTAAAGTTGAGTTGAAGTACTTCTAAAGTACATTGAATTCTTGGAAGATGACCCAATCCAATTAGATCAAGAAGAAGAAAACATCTTAAAAATCGAAAATGAGAGATATGATGTTTAACTCTGTCTCTAACAATGATAAAAATCGTTTTTTGATGTTTATGTTTATGTTTATATCTTTAAATACTCTTTATTTAATAGATGATTGTAATAGTGACTTGTAGATCTTTAAACTTTAAATTGATACATTGCTATGTGCCTAACAATTTTTGTGTAGAACATACTACACCTCCTTGATAATAAAAGGGAGAGTGAATATGTAAAATGAATTGATTTTGAATTAGGATGTGTAATTCATGTTCTGGTGCTGTGCTGTTGTTTTAGAACTATTCAAATTGATTAAATTGCTCACGGTTCTGTTTGTTAAATTTGCTATGCCTTATGATTTTTTGTTGCAGAATTGTGTTTTTTTAAGATTGATAGTTTATTGAACTTTTGAAAAATGATTCATTAGACTAGTTTAATTAGTTTGATTGGTACATAAAGTTGTTTATAATATTTTGGATGTCCAGCATAAAGTTTCTGTATAAGATACTACTGTCTTAATGACAATCATAGATTGAGAAAAAGTTCACATCCAGAAAGAGTCAGCAGAATGAAAGAAAAGGAGAATTCAACTTGAAGATTGAATTATTAAAGGAAATTTCATTAAAATTCTTCTTATTTCTTTTATTTATAATTTATTTTATAATGTTTGTCTTCAAGAAGGAGATTGTTGAGTTTAAAAAAATAAAAATAATAATTTAATGATGACTAAACATTATGACATTGAGCTAAAAGTCCAAATTGTGTGAATAAATTGTTCGGCTAGCGTGCAGGCCAAAATTAGATGAAACAGCAACAAGCAAGGCCCAACAACAATCGTTTCATTCACTAGTGGTCCATAACAAGTAAGGTTGATCACCAAGCAAGAAAGAAAGATATACTCTCTCTTCCAGTCCATTACCAAGTGACCGAACACACCTTCTCTCCTTTCTCTTTTCAACCCGCGTGAATTAGTTCTAAAAGTGAGTAAGAAAAGAAAGTTCAGATTAGGGTTCAAATCAAGAAGAAAAAGGTGATTACCAAATTCAAGTAAAAAAAAGGGGAAGAAGAAGAAAAGTCAAGGCTAAGGCACAAAAACAAAAATCAAATCAAAGGTTGTATCAGAAATTTTTTTTCATCTTTGTACTTCCATCGTAACTTGTTGAAAATGCCTTCTTCCTGCATGTACCGTTCATAAAAGTTGAAGAAAATAAAGGTTAAGAAACTCTGCTATAAATCAAGGGTCAAGAACAAAATTTGGAGCCAAAGAATTGATGAATATGACTTAGATCCTTGAAGTAAAATGAAAAAGGAAGAAAGAGAAATCGTTAGATAAGGATGCATGTAAACTTTATTCACTCCTATTGTTTCATCTCTTCTCTTCTCTGTGCTATTACTCTGTTATTTAGGGAAGAAGTACAAGTCAAAGATGTTCAAACCAAGTTCAAATTTTGGAAGCTTTACTCCTCTTTAAAAGGGATAAACGGCCAGAAATTGAAGAAAGAAGTGAGCACACTGTTTGGGTGTTTATAGCTTTCAAACTAACTCTTCTTCTTCTTCATAGGTTTACGTTAAATTTTCTATTCTTTTGTATTCATCTTTCTTTGTTCTTTTTCAATGAAAAAAGGCAGTAAGTGAGGTATTAATAAAAGACATTGAGAAAAAAGGTAAAGAGAGTTATTAAAAAAAAAACCAAAAAATTATGTCTTATAATTCTGTTTTGTATTCATGATCCTTAGAAAATTTTCTTGCTAAGTTGGATAAGCACTTGGTGGTTGAAAGTCTAAAGAGTGAACCTAGCCAAATTTAGCTTGAGTAGAAGCTGGATTTGTCTCAAATAGGATTAAGTTGAATCCTAGAAAAATTAGTGATTGTAATCTTTGTGAAAGATAGTGAAAATTCCACTACCGTTGTAGTAAAGACTGGATGTATGGCCACATTACACATGGTGGTTGAACTAGGATATATAATTGTGTCATTCTTCTTTTTATTATGTTTTTGGTTTTGATCAATAGAAAACAAAATAAAATTATCTCCTATATAATCAATCTAGCAAAAATCACAGCATCTCAATATATTTAAAAAGTAACGTGTTTATTCTGTTTCAATTAATTTATTAAAAGATAAAATAAAATTGTCTCCTATAAAATTAACAATATAAATTTTACAACATCACTAAAAATTATCCAAATTTAAGTTATTAAAATGCACAAAATTAAAAAGACTATAGATTCAAACCCCTCTCCTTTGATTATAGACAACCTTCATATCTCTGTATTATTATACACTTGAAGTAATTTAGTTGGAGCTTGGGACAGCTCACTAGCTATAATGATGAAACTATATATCTTGTACTAATTATCTTTTAGTTTTCTATTCACATAATATATATCTTGACCTTAATGAATGACGACAAATGTCAATCAAAACCAAGCGACTGGTTTGTATTTATTTATTTTTATTTCTTTTTTCACAAAATTAAAGCTGGCATTGATAATGTGGATGAGTCATAGAGAGTTACTAAGCATCTTCCATTTGGACTTAGTTAAGAAATAGGAGCCTTCATAGCATGAACATGGAAGGGTCTAATAAAAGTTACTTTCTTTGAACATGTCAAAGTCATAGATGATGGCATGGATGATATATAGTGCAATGTGTTGTATGTGTCATGTGATGTCTATGTGTGTTTTGTGTCACTTGGAAAAATGTTACTACTTTCACGTACAACATGCCGGTCCATTTATCTTGAGTTATATTAATTAGATCATGTACTTATTTAAAATGATAAGTATGTATTTCTCATTCAATTATCTTTATATATTAATTACTTGCCATGAAACACAAACATCAACTTATACTCTTCCACCAAAGAAGGAGACAAAAACTTTGACCCCAAAAAACCCACCATTTTCTAAGCCTTAATAATTCACCAAATGGGTGCCTCAAAATTCCAAATCTCATTCATTAAGAGAATATTCAACGGTTTTGGGCTTCCTTTACGTGTTTACTTAGTTACTTACCTGCTCTTCTTGTCTCTCTCTCTCTCTCTCACTATATGATGTAATCAAATTTATCTCATTTTGTTAATTAATTTTGTTCTCTCTTAATTAACCCTTTTCCCACTTTGCCTAATAATTAATTTATGAACCCAGTTATTGATGAGTTGATTAAATTCAAATACATATAGGCGTATTTTCACCATGTCATGCATACCACGTTGACATTTGACACCAAACAATATCTCTTTCTTTCTTTTTTTTTTTCTTTTTTTGTTGTTTTCATTCATACATTGCATACCGACCCACTAAACTAGTGCCACACGTATACCTTGTGGCTCAAAAATCCTTCATACGTGACATTGACATTTTCTTTTTATATTCCTCCTTCATCATAGGCTATATTTAGCGCGTTTCAATTATCCAATTCCTAATACAATCATATTGAAACTTTTATTATTTAATTTTATAAGGTTTTACTAGTTTTGCATGTTGCATGAGGTGGAGATATATAAGAACATAGGTGTGTTTTATTCATAACTAACTTTTCAATTATTTAATACAAAAATAAAAGACGGGATCTATCTACCTATGTTCCTTTTAATTTTTAGATAAATTAGACACTAATATTTTAAGTATTATAAAATTTTCTAAAAAAATAAATGAATAGTGATTGATGTGTATTTTTTCATGATATTTCTTAATTTAACAGATTAATAATTAATTTACTGTGAATTAGAGTTCAATTTAAGAATCTGTTATTGGTCAGTGAGTTATTATTTATACAAGTTAAAATCTAAATTTTTGACACTCATTTAATTAAACAAATGTGTTAGAGATATAATCATTCATGTATTTTTTTATATTCGTTTAAATTATTTGGAGAAGTAATTTTATAATATAGTATCAAAACTTTTAGTATTGAAATGTTTAGATTCCATCCTTATTGAATTCTAAATATATAATTATAACACAAATTAAAAAAAATTATGCAAAAAAATTAAACTATATAAGAGATTTTTTAATTTTTATAACAGTACTAACTAGTTTGATTGGTATGTTTTTATTATTGTAGTGGCTACTACAAATGTTTTTGGTACAAAGTTAGTTACTTGAAATAAATTGAATGTTTATTGTTGAGCTAGGGATAAGTGGGCCCAAAAGGAGGGTTTTCTTATAAGATCATCGCACGCAAAAGATACCCACCAAATAATTGGTTACCTAAGGAAAATAACAAACTATAGCCAGAGCATAGTTTTCTAATTTTTCCAAATTAATGATGTCACAAGTACTATATAAAATAAAACAAAATAAAAAATAAATTTGGCAATTTATGAACAGCTAGCAATTCATATGGATTGTGGAGTGGCTTCTCACTTGGTGCTTTCATTGTCCACAACAAAAATGCCAATAATGAATGTCATTTACTTAGTTACCAAAAATGGAAGCCTTATGCTCCAATTGTAAGGAGGGTTTCAATAATTATGGCTTCACTACATATAATATCTACCTCTCTATGGTTGTGTTATACAATGAATTTTGTTGTTGAACTTGGATAAGTTCAAAATCCGACCTTTTTATTATGATAATGACTAAAGAGCATGTATTCAAATTCGTAATTATAGGTTACATATTAAAGTGCTCTTTAATACTAGTTGTGGGAATGATGGAACTCATTTTCTAATGACTTTAATTCGTAATTATCTTGATACAAACAAAAAAAATATAAAAACAATAAAAGACACAAATTTGTTTAGAAAATATAACAGATTCAAAGACAGAACATTTATAAAATGTAAAATATGTTCAATTTTTTGTCTACCTGAAACGAGAAAATTGAAAAAAAAAATACATTTGTTTATCTTGTCTCTTTTTCAATATCTTTATATTATATATTCTAAAATACTTATCAAATAGACATAATTCATGAAAATATAAATATATTTTTATCAACGAATAATATCTCAAATCAATTCTTAAGAAATTTTTATTCGGACAATTTAATTTTCAACAAAATTTAATCACCAAATTAGTCATTGATCTTTTTTATTTTATTAGATATATCGATTTTCATGTCAAATTTAATTTTGATAAAAATTAAATAAATTAATCACTGTATTTATTTAACCAAACAAAAAATTTTGAAATTCAAAAAATATGATGTGGATTGATTTGTCTATTAAAAAAATGTAATAATTTATTTAATAATTAAAATTTATTAAAAAATAAAATATCTAATTATAAATTTGTTAAGAACTAATTTGGAATATTATTGTAGACTCCTTCACTTGCTAGCAAAGAAACAAATTATAGTGTCCATATCATTGCATTGCATGGTTATGAAAATAATTGGTGAGGGCATTTTGTATATAGTGCCATATGCTTGCCGTGCTTAAATCCAACACCACCCTGCGTGTGAAACAAGAACTTAAATTCCTACTTGAAACTATAAAGGGGGGAAGTAATATAAGAATAATAAGAAAACAAAAAAAAATCATTAAATTGAGTGAAAATTAAAAAAAATAATAAAAACAAAAATAAAATGAGAATTCACCATAGTGACGGTGACTATCCATGTTGAATTCCCGGGGTTTCAAACATGTGTTCCAAGTTTTCAATTTTTCACTATCACACGCTTTGTTGTGAAAAATCATTCTCATTGACCTACAAATATGGCATTATGTTCACATAGATATATATATAATAGTTAATAACAAATTTCTAATTATTTAGTTTGGTGTCCTAAGTCCTAAGTCGAAAACATAAAGCCGGCACCAAATACTTGTACCAAATACATTCATATCATATCCCTTTTCATTTTTCAATTTTATTATTTCTACCGTTGACATTATTCAAAACTAATTGCGTGCACCTCACATTTCTTGTTCATATTTCTAACTTTTAAATCCCATCATCATTATTCTCCATGCAAACAACACCATATATAAAACCACTTCAATTCCCTCTACTTTCCTTCACAGTGAAAAATCTCCCAAACATTCTCTCCTTAAACCTCATAACAACAACAATGTCAAATTCTTCTTCTCATTCTTCTATCATGCTTCTTCTATTGGTTTACTTTCTTCTTCTTTCTGCTTCTTCTTCTGATGCAATAAGAACACTGCCAACAATAACAAAGAGGGTTATGAGTGAAAAAAGCACACAACTTTCTTCTCCTCACACGAACAATCAACATCAACTTTCTCCCTACAAAGGCATGGTTTTCAATTTCTTCCCAAAAGGGATGCCTGTTCCACCTTCAGGACCTTCTAAGAGGCACAACTCTGTGGTAGATTCAACACCTCACAATTAATCATCATTTCAAACTATATGTACCCTTTTTTTTCCTTTAAATTTTGTATGATTTTTCTACATGATTATGTATTTTCATGGAAGTGATTCAAGGCTTCCAATCAGATATCAAGCTCCTCAAGATTAAAAGCCTTGTGGGGTCTGAATTTTTTGGCACTCTTGTGATTCTAAAATTTCACTGTATATAATATAAGATATTGTTAGCAAAATAGTAACGATTAATGAATGATTATATATAGTTTACTCATTTTTCAGTGTGTATGTTCTGTTCTTTTGTTATCTGTTTGTGATGATGCATCTTATTATTATTTCTTGAATCTTAATTTGTTTTATTTGTTCATTTGTGTCTGCAACTATAGGCCTATAGCATATCTGAATTATGAAACATGAGAATATGTCAGATTTTTCATTCAAATTAAGCACATATACGTGTAAAGTGTAACATTGACTTGTGGTGAAAGTTCAATTCATTAGCAATTAAAATAAAAAGTCATTAGCATATGAATCTTTCTTTTTTCTGGTAACTGTAGCATAAAAAGGCAATAATTGAATGCTAAAGCCTAAATTACAAAGTCTTTCAAAGTATGCCTTTTGGACATGAATGAATGATAATGATGATGAGTGTGTATCTCTGCTCCCACTTGGCTTTTGAGACTTCCACTCAATAATATGAAAGAAAATAAAGCTTTGTTTTCGTTCAAAACTCTGTTTCTTCCTACAAATGACCTATGCATTTATTTTGTTCTGTTTTCCTTTTGAAATCTGCCACAAATCTATTGGCTTTCTGGTTTCCATCCTCATTTTTATTAATAAAGTCTCAAGACAAAAATATAAAAATATTAAAATAATTATTTTTGTTTTTTTATTTTATTAAAAAAGATCTTTAAAGTAACAGTTGAGTTATCTTTATGTGATCTCATAGTTAAGTTTGAACCGTAAAAATAACTACTGATATAATTATCAAGTTAAATTACGTACATTACATCATTTTAGTTCGACTCTTCTCGAAACCTTACATTAACGCGAGATGCTATGCACCAAACTGTCTTCTTGTTTTTGTTTTTACTATTTTATTTTTGAAATAAATAGAAAAATAGTCAAATTATATTCTAAAACTTAGATATACTTTTTTTTTTTCAGTATCCATCTCATTCATCTAAAAGGTTTGTGTGAATGTATGTTTATGCTGATACCTTAGTATACCTATCATAACAAAGTTATACCAAACATGGCTTTAGAATCAAAATCAGTGCAATGCATACATGCTACATGGTTAAGATTTGAGATCTAAATGTTGGGTCCATATTAGGTAACAATCCATTTTTTCTTCTTGGACTACTCCATATCTCGCTTACTACATATATTGATTGAATGATTTCATTACTATTTGCATATTCTATGGTTGGAATAGTAGGGTGTATGAATTTCAAGGACTCAAACTCCCTTAAAGTAAGGGAATTATTAGGATATGGTTCATGATCTTAACAGCATATGTCACAAGACCCAATGAACAAAAATTTAAAACCGGTGGAAGAGTTTAATTTATTTTCTTACAAAATAAAATTATACATAACCAATAAAAAATATTCAAGTTTGTCTGGTAATGGGATATTTGTCACCTCGGCCATGTGATTTCCTAAGGAAACTTCGGACCCTTACCTTGACGCATTTATATTATTGTTTGAGTGAGTTGAATTTAATAGCTGATGAAATTAATTATGTCTTTGAAACTTCCCAACTTAGAAGTAGTTCAAACTTCAAACAAGTAATAGTAGTTTCTTCCACAGGAGTATTTATTATATAACAATTTTAATAAGTTCTGACAAGTGTTCTTCCATTATTAATTAATACTATATTGACATAATCAACAATTCGGTGACGTTATATATTTAATCGTTTTTTATAATTAAATTCAATTAAGTTGATATAAATTTAAAAAAAAATTGGCATGTATTCATCATATAGTTTTTTTTTGCTTCACGCTATTTTATTATAGAGTACATAAATTTTGTTACAATACATATAAATTTTTACATACAATACAAAAAATTTTATAATGGCACATAAATTATTTATGGATATAATACAAAAATTTTTGCATAAAAATTTATTTGATATATTATGCACCAAATTTTTTGTGATGTATATCAAAATTATCTTTGTGCTTAATATCTTTAGTAAATATATATATGGAAAAAGAAAAAGATAACAACAATAATTATGATATATAATGATAATAAAAAAATAAAAAAACAATAGCAACAATAACGATAATGGCAATAACAATTTTGAAAAGGCCTAAAGTGGACATAGTCCCCTCAATTTTTTTTCAAAAAATTTAGTGGTACTATTAGTAAATGTAATATTATATTATTAATTAATTATATGTTAATATATTAGAAATAAAAATTACATATGTGAATAACTCACTATGTGTAATCTTAATAGTAACAATCAATAGCAAATAGCTTTTTAAATAATAATAATAATAAAATGTATTATGCATGAATATATAATAAATTTGTAATGAAAAATGTTCAAAGTCATAAGATTTTATTATTTTTTGTCATTACTGTTAATTATCAATTAATATTTTTTTATATATTGATATTTTAGTAATTTTTATTATTAATTTTAATTATATATTTTTTATAGTTGAGATTAATAGCTAAAATAACTAAAACACCAGCATTTTAAAAATATCTAAATTTTTTCTTTAATATTATATCTTAGTTTAGTTTATTTTATATTTAATTGTTGGTCTCTCTTATAAAATTTTTTAATTCTGCTATTGGATGGTAATGGCGAAGATAACGTCGACAGTAATAATGACGACGTTAAAGAAAGAAGAGCGCAAATGAAGAAGATAAAGAAGAAGAAAGAAGAAGAGAAAGACAAAGAAAAAGAAAAAATAGCAACAATGTGTAAATAAGATTAGAAAGAAGAAGAAGGACACTACAAACTTAATCATAGACTTATTTAAAAAATACTTAAGCGCCTAACTTTATTATTAACAATGGAGAGAGTGAATATTGGTGTTAGTTATTTAATTGATAATGTCATTTTTTTGGGTAAATTATTAAAAATTCATCTAACTATTAAATCATTAATAAAAGTGGTACATTCTAAATTTGTTAACAACAAAGATAATTTTAAAATATTTTAAAATGTGATAAAAATTAAATAATTAAAAAATACCTTTTTTTATAAGTAGTAAATGAATTATGGATTTGACAAATCCTTTGCGTATTTATCTGAAATTTATAAAAATATTTAGATAATTAATTAAAAATACATGCAAAAAATAACATGGATCTCTAGATTTTTCTTCATTTTTTAAAGACAATATTTTTTGTCCATTTATAAAACAATACAAAAAATTCACTTAGAGTAAAATTATTAAATTTTAAAAATAAAAATATTTTTTAATTATATCTAAAAAAATTATAT
>NC_029780.3:119115083-119115699 GCF_000817695.3 Arachis duranensis | reverse complement strand
TTTGATAACTATTTGTAGTATATACATAATATCTTTTTTTATATATTTACTTAAAAACCTATTTGTGTGGTCATCTTATTAAGACTAATTTGCTAGAATTCTGGGAATAGGTTCCCCTTACAGCTTTTAATTTTGTGTGGATTTCGAGCCTAGTTTATATTTTAATGAAAATAACTCAAACTCAAAAGTAGAGTACAGTAAGTAATTGAGAAAAATGAGTAGAGCAATTCAAAAATAGATCAAAACCACATTTGAAGGCAACTATATATATCAAATAGATCAAAACCATATTTTAAATACGATGGTTCACTATATTCGTTAGGTTCCAGACTTCCATTCTCAAATAAGTGGTTATTTTTTTAAAAAATTATTCTTCTACTAATAAGAATAAGCATCTATTTAGTAAATTAATTTAACATTTTTTCCAGTCACATATCTCCAAATTTAGTGGATGAGAGTTGAGAGATAATACATTAGTAAATAAATTTAAAGAAAATAATTATTTGACCATGAAATTAAATAAGATTGTAACTTATCATTTAACTTTTATAACTGTGATATATTCCAATTATTTTATAGTTCTAAGTGTTAGGTTTTTTTTTTTTTTAGCAAAGAT
>NC_029780.3:119109343-119115068 GCF_000817695.3 Arachis duranensis | reverse complement strand
AAAAAAATAGAAATAAAAAATATTTTTAATATTTGAGATTTAAAAAAAATCTATTTAAATGTAAAATAATTTTTTGTTAATTTTTTTAAATAAAAAATAAGTAATTTTTTTAAAAGTCAATATAAACTGACCTAAGTAAAAATAAAAAAAATAAAAAAATTATTTGAGAATAAAAGAAATAATAGAGTGGGACATTTTGATGGGATAGATTTTTCTTAATTATTATTTCAAAGAATATAGTGATTCTAGTTGGCTATCATCTAATAAAAGTTAACAACTTTTATACTTACACTAAAAAGAAAATTATTTTGTTTATGTGTTAACTTATTTCCCTGTTTAAATAAATTAAATTATTATTAGTTTTTTAGTTGTCTACAGTATTTTTTAATCCGAAAAATTAAGGATTAATTTGTCGTAGATCTGAATTCTATTTAAGAGTATGGCCAATTAGTTGCTTTATACATAAGGTGATATTCGAATCCTTAACACTTATTTAAACGGACGAGTGAACTAATTATTCGACTAATCCAAATAGCTAAAATTATTATTAATTAATTGGACTCTTCTTGAGGCTTTGAATGGATCAACGTCATCAAACTTCAAAGCAAGTGTTGGATTGGACCAAAATAATTTTTTGTCGCTATAGCTTTTGATGAAGTTGAGGTAAAGGAGGCAATCTTACAAGTGGATGCACGTGGGGTCCCTTAGGTTAAGAAAAGAAGGGTACTTTTGAACTTTCCCTTTAGTGATTAGTGATTATTGTTTGCTTTTAATCTAAAGTGTTAATTAACATGTCTGCTGTTGATTATGCAAGAAAACATTACCCATTAATATTTGTCATTTGTATTTTGTCAGCATAATTTCCCTTTTGTGATGGTAATTGTGAATGAACAACGTATTGATTTTTTAGCATATGTAGCTACCAAAGTAAGTTCATGCTTAATTTACATGAAATTGTTTAATTAGTTTCTATAGGCTTCACCAGGTTTCTTAGCAACCACTACTTTAATTAAGCAGAAGACGCGACGAAATTTTGATATGTAGTAGTTGACTTCAAAATATTTTCCCACTTTGTACTAAAGATTGAATAATAATTTATGACACCTTGAATGAATTTATTTATCCAGAGAAGGTTATGATTTCGCAGTTTTAGGGCATTCTTGAGATTAGAGGTTTTTTCCCCTCAATTTTCTATTTAGAAACGATAAGATAGTCCACATAAGAGTTATAAATGTCTTCTTTTTTAAATAAGAACTATTTTTTATATCTAAGCAATTTTAATATTTAAATTTATTTAAGTAATTTAGATTATGCATTTTTTTTTACTTTCTTCTTTTTTCGCGCTTTTTCTTTTTCATGTTTGATGTTACATCGTTTTCTTCTTCTTTTTTATTATTTTTCACTTTTGTTACTGTCGTCACCAACACCACCATCTCCTCCTTCTCTTTCTTCTCTTTTTTTCATTAGAATTTTTTCTCCTACTTCCTTTACATCATTCTCCTCCTCCATCATCATCATCATTGTCATTGTCGTCTTTTTCTTATACATATCATCGTTATTGTTATCGTCGTTATTCTTAATGTTGAATTTTTACTATGTTTATGATGTTATCTGATCCAAAATTGACTTTAGATGCGTTTTTGTTCATGATTCCGTCTATTTTATGCTTATTTTTGAACTGAGTTTATGTGTCGCAATATTATGTAATTTTAGTTCATTTTTGAGTTAATTGTGTCGTAATTATTATGTAATTTCGGTTCATTTCTGAGTTAATTATATCACAATCCATTACGTAATTTCTGTTCATTTCTGAGTTAATTGTGTCGCAATTTATTATGTAATTTTGGTTATTCCTGAGTTGATGGTGTCGAAATCATTATATAATTTCGCTTCATTTCTGAGTTAATTAAGGTGCATTTGGACTCGTTGTCCTGCACAATTCAAATTTCTTTCTCCTCTTCCTCCTCATCTTCTACTGCTTCTTTTTCTTCTTTTTCATATTTTTCTCCTCCATTTTCTCATTCTTTTTTTCATTTTCTTATAGTTCTTCTTGTTTAACTCTTTTAAGAGGAATAAAATAAAAAAAGAAGAAAATGTCAAACAAAAAAGAAGAAAAAACATATTAATGACGTTTTCTTATCCAAAATTAATTTTGAATGCATTTTTATTCATGATTCAATCTTGTTGTATACTTATTTTCGAACTGAGTTTGTGTCGCGATCATTATGTAATTTTAGTTCATTTATGAGTTAATTGTGTTGCAATCTGTTATGTAATTTCGGTTCATTTCTGAGTTAATTGTGTGACAATCACTATATAATTTTGATTCATTTATGAGTGAATTAAGGTGCATTTGAATTCGTTGTCCTGCACAATTCAAAACTCTTTCTCTTCATCTTCTACTGTTTCTTCTTCTTATTTTTCATCTTTTTCTTGTTCATCTTCACCTTCTTATTTCATTTTCTTAATTTTTTTTATTTACTCTCGAGAGGAATAAAATAAAAAAAGAGAAGAAAATATCAAACAAAAAAGAAGAAGAAACATAGTAATAACGTTATCTGATCCAAATTTGATTTTGGATGTATTTTTGTTCATGATTCAGTCTTATTTGTGTGCTTTTTTTTTAACTGAGTTTATGTGTCGCAATCATTATAGTAAATTTCGATTCATTTCTGAGTTAATTGTGTTGCAATCATTATATAATTTCGGTTCATTCTTGAGTAAATTAATGTGCATTTAGAGTCGTTGTCATGCGCAATTCAAAACTCTTTCTCCTCATCTTTTACTGCAATAATAGCAACAACAACAAAAAATGACGATGAGAAAAAACGCGCGAAGGAAAAGGAGAATGAGAACGAGAAGGAGGAGAAGGAATGCGAAAAAGAAGAAGACGACGACAACGATAACGTAGCGCGTGAACGTAAATAATTTGGTTGGAAGAATGACGTGTGCGCGTGTAATGACTTTCTTTTTAATGAGAGTAATTTTTATTGATGTTATATCTACTTGATTAGACTTAGATGACAATATTACTTAAATGTATAATAAATCTATTTCAATAATTTTGATCTAAATTTACTGTCAAATAGGTCAGTTTGAGGGCCTTAAAATTTAGTGTTTTTTTAACTTGGATTGTTGCACATACTATTCAAAATTTTGACATTTAAATAAATTAATGAGCTAATTATTAATGTAATTTAAATGGGATTAGATTTTTTTAATTTTTTTTGTTTAAAAAGATAAAATATAATTTTTTATCATCTATTTTATAAGTAAAAGTAAAAAACAATATTAAATGGTTAAAGATTAATTTTACACTTTCAATTAAAAAAATAAAAATTGAGAGAGAACTAATTTTTAACTTAATTTAATGGTCAATTTGAATTAACTTTTAAAAAAAGTATTTATTTTTTATTTTTAAAAAAATCTTTTTTTAACTGACAAAAAACATTTAAATAAACTTTTTTTTAAAAATTAAGTATTAAAAATATTTTTTTTGTTTTCTTAAAGCAAAATATTACTAACTTTAAAAAAAATAATTTATTTTTTTAATAAAAAACCTTTTAAAAAAAAGTTTTCAAATAAATTTTAGATTGAATAAAAATATTTTATTTAAAAAAATATATTTTTTTCACTAAAAAACACCCATCTAAACTAGCACTAAGTTGATTTGTTATAGTTGTGTTAGTAGGTATGATTAGGGGTGAGTACGGGTCGATTTGGTTTGTGTTTAAGGTAAAATTAGAACCGAACTAATTAAAATGTAATTGGTTTGGTTTGATTTGGATTGTATTTTTTTGTGTATGTACTCGAATCAAACCAAATCGATTAAGAACGGATTGGTTCGGTTCGGGTAATTGGGTACCCGATAACTTTAAAATTCATAAAAAACTCAAATTTTTATCTTAAAAATTCGACAAGTATAATAAACATATAATATCAATAGAATAATCTAAATATGTTAAACACCAAATACATTAAACACTAAACACATTAAAATACAAATATATTAAACACTAAACACATTAAAATCCAAAAATATTAAATACCAAATATATTAGAAGCTAAATACATAAATGTAATAGAAATATATATTTTTTATTTAATTAATATATGATCGGGTTTATTGGTTGGTTCGGATTTCGCACCCCATAATCAATACCCGAACCAATTACTAGAAATAGCAATCGGTTTGGTTCGAGTTAGACTCGATTACCGATTGATTCCAAAACCAATTTAATTGGTTTAATTCTTGTTCGGACGGATAATCGATTACCCGCTACCGAGTTCACTCAAACTTCACCCTAAATTTGTTATATTTTCTATAAAATTAATTAAAATATTTATAATAATCAGTAAAACGAACAATGTTAGGAGATTAAACTTTTTAGTAACAAAATAAAAAATTAATTATTAGCTAGTAGTGTTAGTTTAAATATAAAATAAAAGTAAAAAAGTATTGGTCAAATATTTTTTTTTCTGTAAAATTACTCATATATTATCTACATTATATATATATATTATCATGTTTATCCCATAAAAAAATATATTATCATGTTTATTTATAGTAATAAAACAAATAAGAAATGTACGTTAAAAATACAGATACCAATCAAATAGATACATAAATGGATCCGATTCTGCTGGCATGAATCACAACAATATCTTAAACACCATAAGATTGCGTGCGGATACAAGTTTATAATATGCTGTCTTAACTAACATAAAGTATCCTCTCTAATTAATTAATAAAGTATAATATTTTTCATATTATCAGCGTGTTAGAAGCAAATTCCTATTAAGTACAGAATTATGAAAGCGAAAGAGACTTGGTGGAAAGTCTTTTGGTCCGTGTTTATCTTGAATTTCAAAATGAAAAATACTAAACAACTATTAGAATTTTTTGTTTACAGTTTTTACTTTTGGTTATCAATCTATTTTTTTAATTTAATAATTTAATAATAAATTTTAGTCTATATTTTTAAATATTAATAACTAATTAATTATCAAAAATGATAAATTCGAATGATTTTTTAATATTTTTTAAAATTGGAATTGTTTGTATGAAAGTTAATTAACTTTGAATGAATACTGTTGTTTTTTAATAATGGATAGTGTTACTATTTTATTATATATTATTTTAAAATTATTCGGACAATAAAAGAATTTCTTCAGTTACAATAGAAACTAAAATAATATCATAGGAAATAATTTTTTAAAAAATCATAAGAAAATAACATCAAATTTGGAAATAAATTAAATATAAGCAGATCAATTTTCTTATCTTCTCGCTGGAAGTGAAGTGACAGTAACTGTATTGGAAATATGTATCACGGTCATTATAAACCCTAGCCAAAGATGGAAACATTTTGACATTATTATATATTAATTAATTACTATATTTTAATTTAAGAGATACACGAAACTTTCATTTTCAAACATACTCTTTAAGTTTTTTTTTTTGGTGACTAAACATACTCTATGTTGAAAATATGGTCCTGTCTTACTTTTTTTTTTCAAAGAAAGAACGAAATGAAACTTATTAGCGTTAAATTAAGCAGGTGCTTGTCATCAATAATGATAAATTTGCGAGTGTTAGAAAGAGAGTTTATTACAACGAACATTGGTTTGGTAAAATTTTTAATTTAAATATTTTATAAAAATTAATTTTTAAAAAGATCGTAGTATTTATGTTCGATAAATTAAATTAAAAATAAGTTTTAAT